>NC_142012.1:63410553-63693053 GCF_049901735.1 Notechis scutatus | reverse complement strand
CATATTCTCCAATGGGACACATCCATAGTCAAGAGTCATTAATCATACTCTCCAGTTAGAATTTTGCACGGCAGAAACCTCAATCACCTAGAAACTATCTTTGAAAACATTTATGGAATGCAAGCTGCCCACTGCTTCCCATTCCCTTTCTGTTGGCAACTCTAAAAGACCACAGAAATATTTTATGAGTTAACATTAATACTTACAGGCAAGTTTTGTAAAGATGGACCTGGATGTTTGGACTTATTTACTTACTGTTTGATTTTGTTATGTTAACTCATGTGGGCTTCTTCCACTTTCCTACATAATCCTTTAGGAAAATCAGTGCTCAGTTATATCACTGAGCTATAATTTTTATCATAGTCTAAGACATATAGAAACCAAGAGTCTATAATGACAAGAAGTACGCTGTAGTCCCTGCATGAATGAATACTATTTATCATCTATTTGCAGGTGGCGCTGTGCTCGAGGTGACTGATACTGATTCCTGCAAACTTATAGCTATTCCATAAAAGAAGTATACTTCAAGTCATCCATAATGCGTTATATATTCTGAGTGGAAATTCAAAGAATATTCTTACAGAGAATGAAATAGTCTAGTATCCAAAACAAAATAGGAGACAATATCAGTGTGAATGCTTCACTGGAATCAATCTTCTAAGCAAACAATTCTCAGGCTCTCAGAACAAATTATAAAATATTTTGTTGATTAGACATGTTAGATAATGGAAAAAAGGAGCAAAGCCAACAAGCAGTACATTTTATTTCTGCACAGTATGACAATAGATGTAAAGCAAAAGGCTCTATTTATGTTTATTGCAATAAATGGATGCTTTACGATTCTTTCAAACTGAAATGAGGATTCAGTGTATTTACTGAAATCTTCGACAGAAATTGCTGTTTAGATTTCCACCCAAACTATAATCAGCCAAAAATTATGATTTCAAACAACCCCAATGGAACACAAATTACTTTGTCATTCTTGTAGGAATTGGGTGACTTCTATTTCTCACCATTCAGCATGACAGAAAATAATTACAAACATATAAAGAAAGCAATGTCTTAAGACAGTTCTCATTCCTCTTCCTTATCATTCCTTTTTTTTTTAAAAAAAAATAGAATAGCAAATAATGTAATATTATTTTTGTTCACTTTCCCATTGCTTTGTTTAAATACATTTCTTATGCAGTAGTTTAACAAAAACAAGGGCAAGTTAATAAAAACACTAACAAAAAATGCAAAACCACTCACCAGAATGTATTGCAGGCGGATGACTATCTGTATCTCCAAATTCTGAGCTTCCATCTTGACCTCCAGGTTCCCAAGATTCACTGTTCTCAGAAACTTCAGAAAAAGTATCAAAAGTTCCTTTTTGACTATTGGCTGGATCACCAACACTTGGTGGCTAACTATCACTACTTGCATCAGATACTGCTTTGCTTTCTTCCCCTAGCCTTTCAGCAAACCACAATTTAACCTGCGAGGCAGTCATCTGAGTTCTTTCAGAGAGATCTTGGAGATCATCTTCATACAGAACCTTGTTCTTTTGAAAATAGTCTTGGAGGACCTCTTGGCTGACTTCACCGGAAACTGATAGCCCTTTGGGGAAAATGCCCTTTTTGTAGTTTTCATACCACCTCAGATTTCCATTTTTTAAACCATAGCGGCTATCTCCAAACCAGCGAATTACTTCAACCCTGGGAAGTCCAGTCTGACCACATATTTGCTTCAAAGAAAATCCGATGATATCAGAAATGTTATGTATTAGTTGTAGTTAAACAGTTTTTCAAAGGGAAATTTTGTTTGAAAAGCGTTAACATCAAAGTATCCAATGTGAGTACAATACAAATTACCAATTTAAGTAAATGAAATGATTCCTAACATTCAGTCTCTGTATCTGCTTGGAAACAACATTTATAACTGGGGTGCAGAAATGTCATGACAAACTTTCTTAAACACATACCTTCTAGATATTGTTATGCAGGCTAACATCCGGGGTGGGATTCTACCAGTTCGCAACTATTTGCTAGAACTGGTTGTTAACATTCTAAGATATTCGGAGAACTGGTTGTTAGAAGAAATTACTGGCCTAATCCTGTAAGGAAGGCAGGAAGGAAACATGCTGGTGTTGCTTACAGAAACTGCCTCTCCGTTAACCCTTATTACATTCTTGGCAGGACTAGACTTCCTGTCTCTGGAGTTATTTTTCCCTCCTTTGCTTGTGTGGAGTGACCATTGAAAGTTACAATGGCACTGGCTTCCAGTTTGAGCTTCTTCGGCAACAGACCGAAATCTGCGATTGTGTACAGTTTTGATCTGTGCTCGCCACTGGAGCACCCTGAGCCGGCTGGTTTAGGGCTAAGCCACCCCGTAGAGGTGGTGAAGAGGGGGGAGACTGCCAGCAGGGTTGAGGAGAGTCGCATCTCTCCTCCCCAGCTGGCCATTACTCCCTTTCCTGAAGGCGGTTGCAGCAGTGGTCAGAAATTGCCATCTCAAAGAAGAACTCGACTGGAAAAGAATGTGCAGGAGGAAGATAAGAAGAGAAAGTTTGGCAGACTGGGTCAAACTGAAAAAGCAACAATATAAGATACCCTGGAATTTGAATTATAAAGAACAACATTGTTCCCAAAGAAGACTTTGAAGCGGTGAATGAGAGAGGGAAAGGAAAGGATTTGGTTTTTTTTCTTTTCTTCCCTATATTGACAACTAAGAGATTTAAGCAAGAAACCGGCAAAAATCCACGTTGACATTAACAGTTATTTAAGCTGAAAATAAAATGTCAAAGGGATAATAAAGATTTCTGGATTCTCAAAAACTTTTAAAAGAAGGAAAAAAACAAAAGGGCGGGATTTGGAAAAATGGCAGAGACTACCTGGAAATGAAAGGAATTAACAGTGAAACTTTAACAAGATTCCTAAAAGATACATTTTAACTGAAACTTTGTAACAAGATAAGAGAAACCCAGGAAGAAAAAGTGGAAAAAAGAAGCAAGAAGAAACAGCTTTGGATTATTTGGATTACTTGGTGATTTTTGGATTTTTGGCTATTGGATTTAAAGGACTAAAATTAATTGGGTGGTTGTTTAAAAGTTTTTAAAATGGTATCACTCTTGGAAGAATTGAGAATGGACCTTAAAAAGCAAAAAGAAAATGCACAAGAAGGAAGAGGTTCTTTTGGCTTCAAATTTCAATTTTTAGAAATGGAGATTCTGAACTATGAGAAACAACAAGAAATGCCTGTAGAACAAGAAGGGCGGGACAAAGAAGAAGCCATCTTCAATGACCAAGTATTTCTATGTGGGGAAAATAAAGGAAAGGGGGGAAAGAAAGTGAAAAATTTAAGATCTGAAAAAACAACCCCAAAAAAGAATAGTTTGAAAAGTAATTACAACATTAGGAAGAAACAGAAGAGAGGATTACAGAAGAGAGAATCAGAATTAGAGAGAGAAGGGGTCAAAAAGGGGAGGGAGAAGAAGAGGAGGGAAGAGGGAAAGGAAAAGAAATTATAAAGGACAGAAACACGACATAGAGAAACAGGGAAAATGTACAAGGATTAAGGGTATAAGCCTATTTAGAAGACACAGAGATAATGGGTGAAAACTTAATTGAAAGGAGGATTCTGCAAGGGTAAATAAGATGGTATTGTTATATTAGAAATAGAAATGAAGTTTGAAAATATGAAACAAGTGTGATTAAAATGATAGATAAAATACTCATTGTAATGTAATGTAATGTTAAATAAATGAAATAAAGAGAATGAGAGAATGAAATTAGGAAAGGAGGAGAACATTTTAATTATTATAAATGTGTTATAAAAGTTTAAGTGAAGAGGAACATGAAAGAAACATGAAAAAATTATGGAAATATTATAAGTGTTCCTAGAAGTATGATACCCTATTGAAAAGAAAGATTTTAACTAACATTAATGATAGAGCTGAATTGGAATAGAATAAGTATTTTATATATATATATATATATATATATATATATATATATATATATATATATATATATATATATATATATATATATATATATATATATCTCCTTCGGCTTTGTTCGGGTATTTTCCCACGTCATTGTAGTTGTTCTTTTAAAGTTGTAGCAACATTTCAGCAGAATCTCATCTGCCATTATCAGGCTTCTGTATTGTGTCCGTCTGTGAGTCAGACTTTTACAGTGGTTTCAGATTTAAATTTGGGGCAGCCTATTGCTCTGCCAGAATGGTTTTTTCTTCATCCTGGTTGGTTGGGAGTCTTGGTCTGTGTTTATTGGTCTCGGAGTTTGCTGTGTTCTGCTTGATTGGTGTCTCTAATATCTTCTGTCTGTTTTTGGCTCTTTTTGTATCTTGATTGGCTGGCAGCATTGTGTCATCAGCTCAAATACCCGCGAGAACCTCAGAAAATATATATATATATATATATATATATATATATATATATATATATATATATATATATATATATATATATATATATATATATATATATATATACATACCGTGTTTCTCATATAATAAGGCTGGGTCTTATTTTATTTTGAGCCCCCAAAAAATGGCTAGGCCATCTTTTCGGGGGTGACTTAATTCCCCCCCCTTGCATCTTCGGGCGGGCGGTGACGGCTTGGATGTTGACCTCGGCATTGGTGGGGCACTTCGTATCGGGGTCAACGCAGGCAGCACCATATCCGGTGTGCAACAAAAGTACTTCCTAACGGCAAGCCCCCACCATTCCCCCCATTTCGCATGTTTTAATATAGGCCTTAATTTGGGGGTAGGGGCTTAATTTCATTTCATGCCTATAAAACATGCTGGGACTTCCTATTGGGGGAGGCCGTATTGTTGGAGAAACAGGGTATATATATATATATATATATATATATATATATATATATATATATATATGTATGTATGTATGTATGTATGTATGTATGTATGTATGTATGTATGTATATATCAGAACTCAACTGGAAGTTATGTGTTATATTGAATGTTATAATTGTAAAGGCATGAATTGAAGTTTAAATAAGAGTTGAATGGATAAAAATTAAAAGATACAAAGGTGTCATACTCCAATTAGTAACTACAGAGAAAAATTTTGTTTAATGAGAAAAGAAAATATGAAATTGAAACAGGACAGACGAAAGTATATATATAATGACTAGGAAGATATTGAAACTTAGAAAAAGGTATATATAATTGAATTTAGAAATCAATGAGATAATTAAAAGTAAGATTGAGAAAACTAAGGGAAGGGAAAAATTATTGAGGAAATGTTAAAATACAGTAGTAATAAGATATGGAATAGAACACAAAGATGAATATGAAATTGAATTTGTGTCTGTATGGAGAAGTGATAACCCGGGAGCATGCTATTCTCAAAAAAAGAAATTTTACTTGTATTATGTTTTGTGAAAACCCAAATAAAAGTTTCATATATAAAAAAAAGTTACAATGGCACTGAAAAAGTGACATGACCATTTTTCACACTTATGACTGTTGCAGCATCCCCACAGTCATGAGAGGCCGGGCGAGGAGATGCGTGCCTCGATGTGAGTGATATTGAGTTGGCCACGCCCAGCCAATAACATGACCACCAAGCCATGTCCACCCAGTCACATGACCACCAAGCCACGCCCACCACCTAAGCCACGCCCACAGAACCGTTTGTTTAAAAATTTGAATCCCACCCCTAGCTAATATGAACATTGAAGGGCATCTGGTGAGGATATTGTAACAGTGTGTTAAAAATGCCTCCTTTCATTTCACTGATAACTCTGTTTGCTGGTGGGTCGCAGAGCTCCAAAAACATTTGTTTCTACCTTCCTCTTCCCACATACCTCTCTCAAGGCTGCAGCTTTATTGGCCAATGTGCTGTCACCAGAGGAAAAGGCTCAGGTGGGAGGGAAAAAGGGCAGCACGGGTGCCTGCAATTTTGTTTCTCTGCTTCAGGTCTTGCGAATAAAATAGTTGCCTCATGGGACTGTCAGGTGGTGCTACATTCAAAATTCAAGAAAGAAAACTTAGACTCTTTAGATTAGAGCAAAGATAACTTTTACTGAATTTGAAGTGTTAACATCAGTAGAATTCTGAATCTGAGAAATTAGGCGCGCAGATCACATATACAAAGTGTTGGAAACGTTCCCACCCCTCATAGTTCAAATGATTCTTCCAATTAAAAGTTGTGAATATGATCATGTGGGCATCTTCAGGTGGTGATGAGGCCTCTGTCCGTTGACCTTGACATATTTTGATAAAGATTTGCAGCTGCGCAGAGAAAAGAAAGCTAAGCGAGAAATAGAAACTTAAGAGCAGGGAATTTATACTCCCCCCCACTCCTCATTTACACAACACAAGAATGTAACACCTCCAGCTCTCTTCCCAGACAATATCCCCCCTCCTCCCCCAGTTACTTATGGAAGCCAAAAGATGCAAGGCAGTGGAAAAGATGCAAAGCAGTAGATCTTGAAGGCTGACAGGGACATTGGAAATGAGACTTTTCTGTTATTCCTCCTGACCCTTAGAATAGCATTTCTCCTGATGATTACATGGCCTCAACCCTATTGTCCTTTAGAAAAGCTGCAAAACTCTACCTTCTCCAGGAGGTTTTTGGCTAGGGTGATTTGTGAGCCCACGTTAGAAATGTAATGCTTTAATTCTTTTTCTATTTCTCTGCCTTGATGTTCTGTTATTTCATTTTTACTACTGGTTTCTGTTCTATGTGGGGTTTTGGTTGATGACATACTTTCATAATTATTGTTGTCTTACTATTCCCCTGAATGCTTTTGCAATTAAGCAGCTAGAAATTAATAAATAATATTTTAAAAATGATAAGAAACTAGAAATAGTGGATTTTCCTCCATTTCCCCCCAGGTATTTCCATCTAGCTCATGGATGTCAACCTCATGGCTTCATGTTGCTGTCACATGACATTTCACGATGTTTTTCCCCTTTGCAGAGCTGCGCACGACACATCCAGCTTGACACCTTTGATCTAGCTGAAACTTCCCTGAATGGATGGTAGACTTATTTTACCTCTCTGCTCTGTAGCTCTTCAATAACTATATAAATCTATTTAATTAATAATAAACTGGGAGGCCTCATCCCAGAGATAACATAGTAAAATGCAATTAAGTTCAGCTCTATACTTTCTTATAGATAGAATCTTGACAGATTAAAATTATAATCTGACCTAACAATTACACCCTGGATGATTCTAGGATGTGGCTTCCCTTAATCCGTTCCTCCACCCACCATCCACTTAAGGACTATGCTATCTCTTGTCTTGGGCCCAGCTCTGAATGTGCTGCTTCCTCCCTGAGTAATTGGGGTGTTACTGCCAAATATTATCCCATCTCCCACTCCTTCAGCTGCACATATCATCACACCAATGTTGTTGAAAGGGCAGCCTCATTTAAAAAAATATATTTTTATTGTGCATTTTTCCTTAATATACATAACAGTTACAATTATACAATATCATTGGGTACTGGTTATATCAAATTCCTTTCCCCCCTCCATCATATTATATATCCTAGTTAAAACTATCATTCAGTATAATCTCTACATCATGATATACATCCAGTTTATAACTATTATTTGCTTATTTCTACCATGATACACTATTACAATTCTCATTTTGTGCATTTCATACTATATTCACATACAATTCACTAATAATATTTCTTACATTACTTATTCTTACATATTCCCCTATCACTGTATATATTTATATTTTGTTAATCTTTCCTTATTTAACACTAATCTCTGCATCTATTATTTATCCAATTATACAGTATGTCCCATGTTAGGTAGTACTCTGATTCCTCTTTGTCCTTGAATTCCATTGTAAGTCTGTCCAATTTGGCACATTCCAATATTTTTTTTTTCTTACTTCCTCCTCCATGGGAGTCCTTTCAGGTTTTGAGGGCAGCTTCATATTAATGGGTTGGAAAAGAGTAAATTTACACAAATCGGGAAATTGTTGCCCACCTTCAGTCTGGGTGAATTTGACAAAATTATATTTTTCAATCATATCCAGGAAGTTTACAGTCATTCATTGTATTTACACAAAAAATATTGGATGCAATAAAATAAAGCAGAAGTTGATTTGAATGAAAGAACATGGTCATGATTATTCCAGTAAGTCAACTGCAAAAGCTGTTTTAAAGGTTCTTTATTTACAAGATAAATTGCAGCTAAATAGTATTAATCCATCAACAAGTTTAAAATGTAATTCTGAAAATCTTTTGTTTCATTTGAGAGGGATCATGACAAAAGATTACACTTAGAAACTTAGAAAAATATTGAGAATTTGTCATATAGGAAATTATTACCACAACAAAAAATATTAGGCCGGAATAGAAAACAGTGAATACCATGCATATGCCTTTATTATGGCAATTAGTGAAAAATAAAAGATGCAATAGGAAAAAAATATTTCTGATATATACTTCATGTTTTCTAAACAAGACCAAAGAAACAGAAAACGTTATGCAGGCACTCATTATTAACAATTAACTGTGCCAAATAGTTTGCCCCAATGCTGCACACAAATCAATTTTCAGTTTAAAATGCTGGTTCTTAAACCATATACGTTTCATAACACATTTTCTTTAGATCCCTCTACTGCTGCAACTCTCAATTAATTTTGCTGTCAGTCCAGGAGATGCACAATGCAGATGGCAATGTGTGCCCCTTGAATACAGAGTGGAGACAGAAGCTTGGTTTTCCAGATGGGACCAATATGATCAATCCACAAGATGTCACTCTTTCTCCAGAGAAATAGAAGATCTTCCGGTGTTTATAAAAGTGTGCTGTGGAATACTTGACCAACACTTGTGTACGTAATTCATAATGTTCTGACTCCAAATGTGTGCCCTGCTGCTAAGTTACAATTTATGGGTAAATCACAAATTATGTCAAAATAAGTCAATGAAAAGACTCTTAATATCTGACAACGTCATAACAAGGTATATGTTTTGAAAGAAATCATACATACTGTATATATCCACACACATATACATCGGACTGTTCCCTTTGGGGATAAGCAATATTACACAATCCACAGATTAAAAAGTAAGAATAATAAGCAAAATCCAGGAGACAAAATATTTATCTAACTAAACATTTGCACTAATACCATTCAATACACCTGTCCATAACTATATGTCTATAATATAATGCTTCATAAGTTGCTTTTTGTCCTTTAAATTCCAATCACTGTTTTAAACAGGATGTCATGAATTTTACCCATCTCAGCTATTCCACACAATATAAGTGAAAAGCATCACAATTTATTAAGATTTTCGATGACAGCAGCAAGACTCAATCTGGCAGAACGCAGCAAAAGAGGCCATCTCATCAATACAGGACTGGGACACTAAAATTGAAGAATGCAGAACAGTGGAAAAATCGATTGTATATATATTTACAGCAGAAGTCGAACCAAATTCAAGCAAGAATGGTGTGTGTGTATGTGTGTGTGTATGTATGTGTGATATAATATGACCTATGTGATTATATATAAACTTGAAATTTGGCATGTATGTTCCTCTTGGCTTCTAGGTGCTCACTAAGAAAGGATTTTTTGAAATGACCATCAGAGCATTAATATTTCCTATATTATTATTATTAACACACTCTGATGCTAAGGAGTTCTACTCCCCCTCCTCACCTGAAAAGAATCTGTTCCAAATGCAAAACACAAGCTGAGGAGATTCAGTTTCAGTTTTAGTTTCACAGCAGCAAGCAGCTTTAGTGCAGAACAGTTGAGCTAAGCCACGTCCAGGCTCCTTGCTGTCTCCTTCTTGCTCACACAGCAAATACTGTTTCACTTTCCAGACAGCCCTCAACTCTCTCACACACTGACAGGACATTAGCCAGATAAATACCAATGGGTGCTGGTAGGCAGAGGCAGAATTTCCCCCTTCCCCTTATTTTCCTCCCCAAAAACTAAGCCCGATCACACAGCAAGCCAAGCCATAACACTTAGAATATGATTTTTGAAAAAAAGAGAAGAAAAAAATAATAAAGCAAAATGATCCAAACAGAAATGAGTAATAATGTCTCAACAAAGTACAGGTAGTCCTCGACTTACAGCAATTCATTTAGTGACCATTCGAAGTTAAAGAGGCACTGAAAAAAGTGACTTATGACCATTTTTCACACTTACGACTGTTGCAGCATCCTCACAGTCATGAGAGGACAGGCGAGGAGATGCATGCCTCGATGTGAGTGATATTGAGTTGGCCACACCCAGGCAATAACATGACCACCAAGCCACACCCACCAACTAAGCCACGCCCACAGAACCGGTTGTTAAAAAATTTGAATCTCACCCCTGCCCAACTCCAAAGCAATATTGGGTAACTTTTAATAAAAAAAATTAAAAGCAAACATGATATAGAAAAGAAGAAAAAGAAGTCAACTGATCAGGGAGAAGATTCAAAGAATCATACACCAAAACAGAAAACAAAACAAAACAAAAAGGCTCAACCACAATCCAAGCAGAAGATCTGATAGAACAACCAGTCTGTCATCATCTTGCAGGTTGTCAAAACAAGAGAGTAATATAGATCTCTTGGAGACATCATTCTACTGACTAGCTAAGACCCAAATGTTTTAAATGTTCAGCCACAAATTGTAACAGTGTGAAGTAAAGAATAATTGACCCAGCTTTATTTATAATGCATGATATAAATTTAAAGGTGACATACTTTACTTTTTGTTCATTTCCCCCTCTCTTTTTTGTGGGGGGAGTTACAAATGCTTTCAGGCTATTCATTTCACAAGAAATCAGTGTTCACTTTGAGATTTAATCTATCAATTATGGAAAATGGAATAGAATGGAGGTAGAAGAATTCTCCAGTCCAGATGAAACCTGGGGAAAATGCAATTTTTAAATACATTTTGCCTTTTCTCCCTAGGGTGCTTTAGTTTTAGTTTTTTTGGAGGAGTCCCTCAATATTTTCTCTAGATAAGCTTATTTTTCATTTCCCTCTTATAAAATAATATGCCTGTGAACATTCTCCTGCCTCTTAAATTCCCTCAGAGGAAAGCATCTGAATATTTTACCGCACTTATACAACTAATCACTTCCAGATGTGCTACTGTTATTGTCATAAGGCATGTCAGATTATTTTATATGGTCAATAGATGTCATGCTGCCCTGAGAGGCATTTTCTGTAAGTAGGAAATTATATTATATTAGGAAACTTCCTGAAGGAGATTAGAAACGTATTTAGAATGCCAGAGAGAAAGGATAAAGTAGAAGAATCAAGAGTGTTGCATAAGAAGTGGATGTGAATAAAATAAAATGGAGTGCCTTAAGGGAAAGCAGTCTGTGCTAATTAGTATTTGCAATTTAGTATCTGATTATCTTAAAACATAAAAAGTAAGGAAAAGGCAAGTGTCAAGTCAACACTTTAAATCTAAATGCCCCTAAGCACAACCAGCAAAATCAAGCCATGTGGCTACCATAACAACTTTTGTTTTGCTGTACAAAATGTAGTGTGGAAATTGTTATTTTAAAAGGAAGTTTAAAAAAAAAAGAATGAATATTTTATTTGGATACAGACAATAGATTACTGGTAGGAAATCCAGTTTTAGATTTTAAAGTTTAGGTTTAATGCTCATTTTCAAATTTAAAGGAAACATGTTTCATTAGTAGCATTATATCCTAAATTTCAGTCCACATGCCTCTTTTCAAAGAAAGACACATTTCAATCATACATGTTTTAAATAAGCGTGTTGTCTTATATTCTACAAGCAAACAATTCAGTTGGGAAGGTAATCAAATGTAATTATTGAGATAGCAACTATATACCACATTGGAAACCTTCTAGACCAGGGGTCCCCAACCACCGGGCCCGGACTGGTACCGGTCCGTGGATCATTTTGTACCGGGCCACCTATTTTGCTTGGGCGCTGCCATCTTGCTTCGACGGCGCTTGAGAAAGTGCTTCCAGGTGAGCTTGTCGGTCATCGGTTGGAAAGCAGGGTTGGGTGTTGAAGGAATCCTCGCGCCTTAGTTTCGTCGAAGGGGGGGGGGCTTCAAACGAAGAGCCGTCCCGATGGCAGTGGAGTCTCACGTTACTCAGGAGGAGACAGACCAATAGAAGAATAAGTACCCACCTGGATGAACACAAAAATGCAGTTTGTGTAGGGTTTGCTGCCTGCTTATAGATAGTAGCATGCACTACCAGCTTTTGTGGGTGTGATGACCCAGGGTGTGGCACAAAGGCAACACAGTCACATAAGTAAGAAGAGTCCCTTCAATACCTCCAACTTTGCCCCCAATGTCCAGGTTACCTTCGGCTAGAGAAAAACTCTCCCAAGAACAGTCTTTAAGTGGAGGAAATACAGTCTGAAAACAAAGTTGTAGCAACTGTAAAATAAAAATCCACACAAACCAGGCTGCAGCAATTAACTTGACAGGGCAGGGTAAGGAATTGCAGACATGAAAGGCTGTTAGTGTTTGGGGATAAACCCTAGCAGAGTATGCAGCAGCAGTCAAGCCAGGCAGCCAAATGAGAGATGAAGGGTTTTAGAGTATACACACACTGAACACAAACACTGTTTGTAGTTTAAATAGTTTTAATCCAGTTAGAGTTTAAGCATTGTCAATCAGTCCGTATGTCATTCACAATATATCCATTCAGTAAGACTCACTAACTCAGTCCAGGTAATAGTCCTTACTATATCTTTATCAGCCGATAAAGATATCTTCTCCTCCTCCGATGCTTTTCTCCAGAGGATAACGCTGGATATTCAGTAGTACGATCAAACAGTAGACAGTCGCAGTAAAACAGTAATAAACAGTTGTATCCAGCAGTAAACAGCAGTAAACAGTAAACAGTAAACGGTAAACAGTAAACAGTAAAGCACTAAGCAGTAAAACAGTAGGCAGTAAGGCAGCAAGCTTTCTTCTGCTTCCTCTTATTGCAGTTTCTAACCGCACCCTTAATTGGCTAATTACATGCAGTGTGGTGCTTAAAGTTACAAACACTTAAACAATGATACCTTAGTTTATATATTTATCCACCCAAACCTTGTTGGGTATCAATGTTATACCTAACAAAGGCCAATAAAACACACACAGTTGGGAAGACGCCAGGAACCCAGTTAAGCCTCAACAATAACAGATAACTTATGATTTGCTTCCAACAACTTTGCTGTGTGTAGCTTCCCTTTTTAAACACTGTGTTCCCAGCTGTAGCTAATGAAGGGAAGCAGGGCCCTTTCCTCCCCTGTAAGCCATGCAACTCATATTGCTCTCTTCTCCGTTCCTCCCTCTGTGCCCTAGGATGAAGAAGAGGGGGTGGCCCTGAGTCTTCCTCTGAATTCCCTCTGCCTTGCTCTATCTCTCCCCTGCTCTGCCCAGCCAAACTTTGCCCTTCCCCAGTTTCTTCCACAGCCACTCTCCCACTCCTTGTCAGCTGCTCGGCCTCCCCCTCGGAATCAGATTCCGACAGGGGCACGACAGTGGTGATGTGGTTCCCTTCTTGGTAGATCCTTGATTAATAACATTATTTTCTGGCTGATATTGGTCTGGTGTTAATCCCTGTTTATCTGGTCTTGGCTGATGAAGGAAATGTGTTCTAATCTTTTTGTTTCTATCTCTATGTTTTTCACTCTTTTGAATGATATGTAAATATGTCTTGTCTTTATGTGTCTATTGATGGCTGATTTATCTGAATGCTAAGCTTCTAGGAATTCCCTGCATCTTTTGATCTGACTTGGTCTAAGATGCTAACGGCTTAAAAAAAAAAAACTGTGATCGAAACCAGGGTAGTGTTGTGAATGAATAAAAATTACTAAGCCTAAATGCAAAGCAAGTTTTGGAAGCCTGCACATTTGATTGGTCCTTAAACAACGAACAAGGATTGGTTCATAACAAGCCTCTAATTGGCCAAGCTTAGGACACTTCTTATTGGTTATTAGTTTGAACTTGATGCACTTAGTATTGGTTAATAGGGTAGCAGCCAACCCTATAAAAGGGGCTACTGCTGCCCATAGCCTTGCTCTGTTCTATTCTATTTACTGTTATTAAAGAGTTGAAGTCACTGGTCAGATGTCTGGTCTCCATTATTCTCCAAACATAACAGGTAGAATATGTCAATGTGTTGCGATAAAGACAAAAGTTCATCATGACTTCTGTTTGCTATTTGATGTTCCTTGATGTGCTCTACTAATAGCAGCAGTTACAGTCCTTCCATTGTATATTGTTGATGACTCCTGTTTTTTTCCCCCTTTATTCAGTCTTCTATTTTTAAAGATGTTTTGGAATATTTTATTTAGGTTGTATTGCTGTGCTCTACCGGATTGTGTGCTCAGGCATTTTTTAAAATAAAGTTTTGATATCTATTTTGTTGGAAGACGTTGCCCGGAAGGTCTGCTTCCTCTTGCCCCTGGTAGCTGTTGCTGTATGTGTTTTTACTTGTCTTACATAGTCCCTCATGGTTGGCTTGTTATCTTGCTAATAGAACACTTGGTTAAGTTAGTCAGGGGTCTTCAAACTTCACAGCTTTAAAACTTGTGGACTTCAACTCCCAGAATTCCTCCTCCAATCACATTAGCTCAGGAATTCTGGGAGTTGAAGTCCACAAGTCTTAAACTTGCCAAGTTTGAAGACCCTTGGGTTAGGTTGTTTTCCAATAATTCCATTGATGTCTATGGCTGATGAAGATAACCAGGAAGTATGATGTTGTTTTTTTCTTTTCTTGTGAAATTTACTTCTTTGAAAATCAACATTCCTCCAATGTATCTTCATTGGCTTTCACTTCTGGCTTTACTCATAATCCTGACTCCCAATTTTATTTTTAGCCTTCTTGTTCTTTTGATTTTGCATTTTGCTCCTGATTAAAATAAGGTGAATAACCTATCCTTAATTCCACTGAGGCATTAATATCATAAAAAGATAGCAGGATTTTACAGTGCTTTGGAGGAAAGAATATTATTACTTTGGATGGCGTAATTTCAATGTTTTCTATTGATGCAGGATATTAAAAATAAACAAGTTTATCAGGCTGCAAAAATGTGAGAACTGTGACATAGTTAAGCTTGTCCTGTACATAACATCAGATATTCAATTTCAGACTGCCTTTTATGTCTTATTATGCACTTTAACCTTCTGTTTAAGACTAGGGCAGCACACATAAATGATTATTGATCATTATCTGCATGTGTAAATATTATATCAACAAAACAAATAATAGGTTCCCTCAGAATTGTGAGGAGTCAACTGAAGGACAGAAACAAACATTTCTTTGTATGACCTGATGTTGACTGATGTGCAGAGGTGGTATTCTGCAGGTTTTGACCAGTTCTGGAGAACCGGTAGTGGAAATTTTGAGTAGTTCAGAAAATCGGTGGTAACCTTCCCTCATGATTGGGGAAGAAATGGAGATTTTGCAGTATTCTTCCCTTGCCACGTCCACCAAGCCATGCCCAGATAACCGGTAGTAAAAGTAATTGAATCCCATCATGCTGGTGTGGAAAAAAAATCAATAATTTGTTAAGACTCTAATATTTCAGCCGTATATTGCCCATAAGTAATCCATGTCCTTATGATCTTGTCCCTGCAGTGAAACATTGCTGCTATTGGAACTGTATCCAGTGTGTTTCCAAGTACAGTTCAATATTCTGATAATTGTGTGTAAAGACTTGTATGGCTGAGGGCTCAGATATCTGAGATATCCTTTCTCAGATGCATTCTGGTCTCCAACTAAATAATGTATACCTATGTGAAACTGATGGGTTAGATCATCTGCCACCATAGCCTGAGATATCAATATGCTGATAACACCATCTATATATCATTGGCTTATAAAATGTGCTATTTTTTAAAGGTTGGATATAACTCATAAATTGTTTTTAGTTCTTTAAGCTGCACAATTCAATAAGAAGACTATTGGGATGAAGAGGGTATGTAAACATGTTCTCCCTCTATTTTTTTCCCCAATTTGCTACTCAAATGTATGTAATAGCACAAAAAATTATGGGCTGTCCCCTGACACCACTGGATGAAATCGCCAGTACCCACTGCCTCAGCAGAGTGAAGAAAATCCTCAGGGATGATTCAGAAACAGACAATAACTTGGTCCTCAACTCCAATAAGACCAAGGAGCTTATAGTGGATTATAGAAGGAACAGATCAGACATCCAGCCCTTGCTTATCAATGGAGACCGAGTGGAGCAAGTGGCCAGTTTTAAGTTTCTGGGTGTTACCCTAAAAGACGACCTGACCTGGGGTTCTCACATTGCAGCCCTGGTCAAAAGGGCCCTGCAGAGATTATACTACTGGAGACTTCTCAGAAAACAACAGCTGAATGAAAAACTGCTGGTGACCTTCTACCGCTGCACCATAGAGAGTATCTTAACTTACTCCACCTCTGTATAATTTGCCAATTGCACAGTGGCAGATAGGACAGTGCTCCAGAGGGTTAATGCCCAAAAGATCATTGGTCTCCCCTCTTTGGAAGAGCTTTATAGCTCCCGCTGCCTTAAGAAAGTTCAAAACATTCTCAAAGATCCATCTCATCCTGGGAACTCTTTCTTTTGAACTATTAGGCAGACGGTACAGAATAATAAAAACAAGGACAAATGGGCTGAAAAACAGCTTCTATCCCAGGGCAGTAGCTCTGTTGAATTCTGCTGTATAGTGCAGTGTTGGTGTGGTGTTGGGGTTTTCCGGTTCAATACGTGAAGGGTGAAGGGTGTGTGTTTGTGTTTATTTTCATGGTCATGGTCATGATGTGCACTGAAGATAGTGTTTGATTTAGTTGTACGAGATGCAATGACAATAAAGTAAACTAAACTAAACACTCTCGTCGGTCCTTCTTTACTCTCCTACCCATCGGGGAGATATAGAAGCAGAGCCAGCCGAATGAATAGGCTGAAAAATAGATTTTATCCATGGGCTGTCAGACTTCTGAATATAACATAAACACCACAATTAGGTTTAATATGACAGACTTGCAGGGCCAGCGCAACTTGCAACATGTTCATACCAGTGTAATACAATATAATGTTACATCCATATAAGGTATATGGGAATGTGTGTTAGTTATTACTTATTTGGGTTTAGGGCAGAGGTGGTATTCAGCAGGTTCTGACCAGTTGTGGAGAACCAGTAGTGGAAATTTTGAGTAGTTCGGAGAACTGGCAAATATCACTTCTGACTGGCCCCACCCCCATCTATTCTCTGTCTCCCAAGTCCCAGCTGATTGGCTGGGTCTTCTTTGGTTGCCTTGCACAGGAGAACGGAGCTGGAAAGCAGGTTAGTGGGGTGGGGAGGGAATGGGGATTTTGCAGTAACCTCTCCCTGCCACACCCACCAAGCCATGCTCACTGAACCGGTAGTAAAAAATTTGAATCCCACTACTGGTTTAGGGATTCTATTTCTTTCAATTATTGAATTATTGAGATGTATTTTGTGATTTTTTTGGGGGGGGGGCTGCGCCAAGGGAGGCTCATTTCAATTTCATTGTACAAATGTTGTGCATTGACAATAAACATTTGATATCTTCAAGTCATTCTATTACTTGTATGTGGGCTCTCATGTTCTTCTTGAGAAATGCAGCTCTCAGTCCCTAAATACTCTCATCACCCCCTAGCCCATTGTATATACTTAATAGGTAATGTGTAATTGATTTTTAAGTTAAATAGAAATCCTGAAAATCAACAGTACAATCCTATTCTAATGTATGTAGGAAGATATCTTGTGATGTGCTCGGCAGCATCCTAGGAGCCAAATAATAATTGGATTTCCTCTGCGATGAGTGATGGCTTGCTCTTGGAAGAAGAAATCTATTGTTAAATTCTTCAAACATTGGAAATTCTAGGGCAATGCACTAGAAATTGCAACTCCATTTGCTATACTGACAACTAGAATTTCTGTGTAACCATTAATGTCAGAGATGAAATTACACATAAAAAAGATTTCACACGAAAGGTATAAAAAATTAATTATGCTGCAATTACCTGGTTCAGGGACAGCAAACATTTCCCATTTGAAGCATAAGTAAACCCTTCAAGTACTTTATTGTAAGCCTTTAGTACTTAAATAATTTTCTCAAATTAATTGAGTAAATGGGCAGTACAGACAATAAAAACTCTTTAACCTTCATAAATTCCCAGATGAACCAAGTGGACAAAGTCGCACTTCAGTTCAATTAATCTATTTTCCCCCTGCTCCTCTCTTTCCCACAGCATCTGTTTTTGCAATGCTATCACTTTGTAAGTTTTATTTTTTTATGGCTCAAAATATTCTGTCTTTGGGTGGAATATTTTTTGGTATAATAAATTGACATATTTCATAGATGGCCTTTTCACAACAGCTTGCTCTGTGCTTACTAAGATCTGGCACTTCTGAATCTGTGGATAGTGTTTTATACTGTGACACAAACACCCTTAATATTTGATGATTGCAGAATGCAACGGCTGTTTTTTCCCCCCCAACAGTGTTCAATATTCTCATTTGCACTCTCTTTTATTGCTTTATTAGCTTTCGGTTTCCTGAATTATTGCCATATCAATAATTAGCACCTAGACTGAATTTAATCGGTGAAAATAGTTATTTTAGCCTATGCATAGAAACATAGGCTAAATATACATAGAAATATCAGTTCTTACTTGGACCAAGGGATTTCCAGGAAAGATGGAAAAGCTTACAATATAACAGAAATAAGAATAAATATAAGTTTAAATTGGGATTTATATAGAGATTAGACAACAGAAGGGCTAGAATGCATCCCTGCCTTACTGCTCTATATGTTAGAATCTCAATGGTGTAGTGTCCTTGCATACTGCATTGAACTTTGATTCAGGAGTTCTTGTAGACAATGTGCATAAGCAATAATAGGCATCTGTCTATGGTTGTATGCAGAAGCTTAGACCAAAGCCCTTCTTGGGAACTAGATCAAATGAGAGCCCAAAATCAATAAATGTATTATAGAATGATGAACCTGGTTTGAAGGTATATTTTTCAGTCAGGTGTTGAAGAATAAGGGTGTGTCCATAAATAGACTATCCAGACCAGAAGCCCACTTGCTCATGTGCCAAAACATGCTCTAAGTCAATCCAATTGACTAATTTGTTGTACAAGTATGACCCCAGGACACTGCAACTGCCATAGATATGAACCAGGTACCAAGTATTTGAATTTTGATCACTTGACCATTGGGATTCCACAATGATTGTAAGTATGAAAAACTGTCATACGTCACTTTTTTCAGTGCCTTCGAATGGTCACTACATGAACTGTTGAAACCTGTGCTTGACTCTTTCGTTAACTACCTCCTGGCTGCATAATTCAATTGAGGTAGAATTGTTTAGATCAGACAAAAAATGGGGACAACAGAAATTGAAGTATTCTGATTAGGAATTCACCAGAGTCCCAGGCACTTTCTTTCCTTTCCACTGAACTGTCCAGTGGTTAGAGTTTATTAGCAGCAAGAAAGCGAGTTTTGAAGCTGATCAAGAAGCAGGGAAAAGGATCCGATTTTGAATTCTTCTGCTAGAAATTACACTTTGCGTTCCTATCTTTCAACATAGAGCAACATTTATCAAGCTTGGCAACTTGAAGATCTGTGAACTCCTGGAATCCCACAGCCAGCATTATCATTGCTGGTACTAACTTTTTTTTTTTTTTTTTGTAAATCTATTTTATAATATTGTCAAAGTCTGGGAGTATCAATCAATCACAATGTTTTGCTGTTCAAATAATAAACAATAGTACAAATAATAAACAAATAACATTTAGGACATGATAAAAAATGGTAAAATAACCTAACTAGCATCTAAAAATGGGCCCCCGAAATGCAATTCTTTTGAGTTGTAACTAATTTTGAGAGGAACCCTTGCATATTGCATAGAGGGCATAAGTTCAATAGGGAAGATTATGGCTGATTGATACAACTTACAGTTTTTTCACAATTCGATCCTGGATACAGAATAAAATCTGCCTTAAGATCAATGAAGGCAGCATTTAATTGAATTGAATATTTTTCAATCAGTTGCTGTAGGACCAATCATTGATAACTGGTGCCTCTAGCTTCTCAAAAACTGGCCTGCTGTTCCACTATCAGATTTGCCTGGACCAGCCAATCCTTAAGTTTATTGCAAAAGTTGTTAGCATAGAGTTTGCTGACCCCATTAAGCAACGTAAGCCGGTAGTTTGTAGGGCCATCTTTCTTTCTCTTCTTACAGATTGGAACTTTAAATGCCAGGCTCCAATTCTCAGGGATGCACCCAGTGGTGGCAATATCAATTAAAATTGATGCCAAGATTGGAGCCCATCCTTTTATGTTATTCTTCAATAGTTCTGTGGCAAGGATCGGCAACCCGTGGCTCTGGAGCCACATGTGGCTTTTTCATCCCTCTGCTGTGGCTCCCTGTCACCCGTCGGAGCCACAATTTTGAGAGGAGCTTCTGGTTTGTGAGGGGAAGCCCAGCATCCCAGGAGAAGATTCTATGGCAAGGGATGGGTTTTCCAGTTGGCTCCACAATTGATAGGGCTTTCGGTTAGGATAGGTAGAGGAAAAACGACTCCATGCTTTGGAGGAAACTCTATGGTGGTGGAACCAGACTTCCGGTGGGCTCCAGAATGGAACGTGGGCTTCCAGTTAGGACTTACGTGGCTCTTTGAGTGTTTAAGGTTGCCGATCCCTGTTCTGGGGGAATCAAGTCAGCACTAGGGGCCTTCCCCCTCCTGAGTTAATTTCAGACACTGTTCCTTGGGACCAGTAGCAACTTGTCTGTTTTACAGGGATTCTGTGATGTCATCCAGCCATTCTGTGATGTCAGCCTGATGTGATAGAGCATTGAAGGAGTTAAGCAAATTTTCCTGTAGTGCAGGGCTGTCAAACTTGCAGCCCACAGGCTGGATGTATATCACACACTGGCCATGCCCACACCCAGTTTAGCAAAGTGGAAAAAAGTCATGATACATCATGTGACGCCACTGTGACAATGCGACTTTGACGTCCCTGCTGTAGCAGTTCATTAAACAGCTGAGTTGCTGTAAGTTGAACAGGTTATTTTAATCAGACCTTTCCCTTGCAGAGGCTCTGTTGATAAGGCATCCTTGAAGTCTGAATGAGGAGTTTTACTTTCATATACAACGCTGCCAGTACCACATAGGCTGTACAGAATTATAAATGGACTGACTTCCTTGTTGCAAAAAAAGGTTTGGAAGGCAGAAAAAGTGCTAAACAAGGTTGCATTTTGAAGAGCCCCCTAGGAATTACAGGCTGCTCAAATGTCACCAGCATTTTTAACTGTCTGGCTGGAAGCCATTCTGTAAGTCCATCACTTATCTTTCACAGAGTAGTAGTCAGCTTAAGGACTGGGTGATGGTTTTGTTTAGACCCTCATCTGCTTCTGTGTACTCTGTTTTTAGGATTTGCAAAGTTATCCTACTAGCTTGTAGGAGATACTTGCATTTTGCAAACTTTCACCCTTCTTATCATGTACATCCCCCCCCCCGTCACTTGCAGTAATAAATGCAACAATTGTAATACCTGCAGGTAATTCATATACGTTTCTTTCAACAATAGCTCTGTTTATGCATTAAGCTTAATGGTATTAGCATTTATGTAGAACATGAGATTGTATATGCTGGACCTGCTTCTGATGCACACAACAAAGTCTGTGATCAAGTTCAAAACTCTCTACAATTCAGTAAGTGATATCTTTAAGTGTTCTTCTGAGACAGACTTGATGCATCCCCTCTTATCTTCTTAAATTCAACTAGGAAGTCTGTAGGACATGTGTAGTGATGTTTGCTAGGGTGCCAGTACAGCTCTCCATAGGATATAAGATCATAATCAAGAACAGCCATTGTTCATATGAATAGTGAAATTTGAGGAAAGGAAAGGACAACATTTAATGTGACAGCATAAGATCATTATAGTATTAAGGAAATAGCAGCATGGTATATAACACTGAGATGAGAATAAAGGATAACATGAGTTATTAATGAACGTTTAAAGACTTGGGATAGAGGAGTGAGGAGAGAGAAAAGTGGGATGCACACATAATGTGTTTCCCCAAAAATAAGACCTGGTTTTATATTTTCTTGGGTTGCAAAATAAACATTAGGGCTTATTTTGGGGAAAACATGATTTCAGTGTGATCATCCTGGCTGGGTGCCCCACCCCCTGGCGTTCACACAAAAGGTGACAACCACATGGGGCCTGAAGTCTGGCAGCAGCTGTTGCCTGCTGGCCCCTTGGTGCACACTGGGGCTATGCAGCACATGCAGCACAGGTGAGTTGATTACCTGTTGAAGCAGCAGACAGTGGCAGATGAATGGGGAGAGGCCAGATGTGTCATGTGAGCCACAGGAAAGCCGAGAGTCGGTGGGCCAGAGTGGCTGGCCGGCTGTGGGATGCTTGACTTCACGTGGCAGCACTGGCAGCAGAAGGAGACAGAGACATAGTGGGGAAGGCAGGCGATCTGGATGTGCTGTGCAGGCCACAGGAAAGTTGAGAGTCAATGAACCGGAGAAGGTGGCCAGCCACAGGAGGCTCATCTTGCCTGTGGCAGCACATCAGGATCACCTGCCTTCCTTGACGTGCCTCTGGTGGTGGTGCTGTGCATAGCTGAGCCTCCTGAAGACACCTACCTGCTCCAGCCCACCAACTCTTGGCTTTCTCATGTCCTGTGTGGTGTGCCCGGATCACTTGCCTCCCCCTCCACGCCTCTGCTGCTGGTGCCGCTGTGTGAAGATGAGTCTCTCAGCTTTCCTGTGGTCTGTGCAGCATCTATATCATGTTCCTCCCCCTGCTTCTGCCTCTGCCTGCTGCTTGGACAGGTAATCAACACACCTGTACTGTGCAGGCTGCAGCTGGACACCATCAGTTCCTGCACCCTTGCCACCTTCAGTGTTGGCCATGCCTCCCAGCTGATGATGACTTTAACTAGGGCTTATTTTTTGAGTAGGGCTTATTTTGGGGGTAAACACAGTAGTATAAAAAAATCCTATTGTTAAAATGTGAATATATAACCATTTAATTTAATATATTACAATATATTGTTACTTAATGGCATGCACCTGTGTTTTGCATGTGGTATCATTCAAGAACTGGTATCATTCAAGAACTTTTGTGTGTGTGTGTATGTGTGTGTGTGTGTGTGTGTGTGTATACACACCCTTGTGCATACAGAAACAGTTATTTGTCAATCCACTCCTCCCGTGGGTGTAAGGTTCTTAGCACATGTTATATGTTTAATTTAATTAACACTCTCGTAAGATCCTGTATTTTATTCCAATTTTAACCATGTTATTGTAAGTTTGGTACTGATGAGTCAATATGAAATGCCTCCATCTACCACAGCTCATCTTTTAATTGTACTGTTTAAATCATTAAAGGGGACTAATTGTTTTAAACATCTATAAGAGATAAATGCTGCCAGATCACTGGTATTGAGAGCTAGTTCCTTGAATTCACCCAAAGTATTCAGATGACTTCTAAAGGCTTTCATTCTGCAAAGAGAGTAATGCTACTTTGATTTGCAAGAATCAAAGACACATCGTAAGTTATCCTTCTCTATTGTTCCGTTCAGGTTATATAGGAAGCCACTTCAAAAAAGAGAGAGAGATGTTTTTCATTGAAAAAATCTATGCAGTCACGAAGTCCTCCTTAATGACAGCAACTGCACCATCCAAATGTATAGCATTAGAGGATCTGCAAGGCGGACCAGGTTGGTTAGATTGGACAGGTACTAATGAAGTACATAATGCACCTGTCTATTCTGAATTGAACCTGGCTGAAGCCATCTTTTGCTGCTTCATAATTGCTTCAAAGTTGACACACACTCTCGAGTGAGGAATAGATAGACCCTCTGTGGCAGTGGTAGGATTCAATTTTTTTTACTACTAGTTCTTTGGGCATGGTTTGGTGGGCATAGCAGGGGAAGGATACTGTAAAATCTCCAGTCAGAGGTGGCATTTGCCGGTTCTCTGAACTACTCAAAATTTCTGCTACAAGTTCTCCAGAACTGGTCAGAACCTGCTGAATACCACCTCTGATCTGTAGACACAAAAATGAGCCTTCTTATGTGAACCAAGGTGGTAGTTGAAGGAGGAGAGGTGTGACTGAGGAGCCTTAATTGAACAATGTGACTTGGGACAACTGGGGAGGGAAACAGTTGCTCTTTCAATTATGTTATTAGTGCAGGAAACTTCAGAGTTGTTTTGCACTAGCTGTGCCGATATGATATATCCAATAGGCATGTTCTTGGAGGGAGCTGCCTGCCTCGGAGTTCTGATTTCTTTGATGTGTTACTCAAAACACTGACATGAAACCAACTCTCCTAACTTTCTGCTCTATCTGGAGCCTCTCTCTGGGGTGCTGAGCCCCCAACTGCCCACAAAACTCCTTTGGGGGAGCAGGGAAGACTCGGGAAAGACCGGGAGATGGAGAAAGAGGGGGGAGTGGCCACCAACTCCCTCATGGGTCCTAATGAAGACCTGCAAATGGCTGGTCAACTTGTGGAGGTTGGAAGGAGCTTGCAGATGTGATCTTGGAACCATTGAACATAATCTTTCAGTGCTTTTGGAGCACAGTGGGATTACCAGAAGACTAGAAAAGAGCTGCTGTGGTTCCAATCTACAAAAAAGGTGGGGGGGAGTAAATTCGGGAAACTACAGGTGAATCAGTATGGCATCAATATCTGGAAATCCAGGAAAACTTAACCAAGTAGTGTTTTTTTTAGCATCTAAAAATGAAAGATGTTGAGACTCTAGGAAAAGTATGGAGAAGAGCAATTAAGATGATTAGAGGACTGAAGAGTAAAACATAGGAAGAACGGTTACAGGAACTGGGCATGGCTACTCTAGTGAAGAGAAAGACCAGGGGAGACATGACAGTAATCTTCCAATATTTGAGAGGCTGCCACAGAGAGGAAGGGGTCAAGCTGTTTTCTCAAGCACCTGTAGGCCAGACAAGGAATAATGGATGGAAACTGATCAAGGAGAGATCCAACCTGGAAATAAGGAGAAACAGTGAGAATAATCAACCAATGGAATGGCTTGCCCTCAGAAGTTGTGGGAGTACCATCACTTGAGACTTTCAAGAAGAGATTGGATTGCCATTTGTCAGAAATGGTGTAGGGTCTCCCGCTTGGGCGGGGGATTGGACTAGATGACATATAAGGTCCCTTCCAACTCATTATCTGTTACCTGAAAAAGACAGTTAAAGATTTTAACATCAAAAACATATCATGTCAGAGAAATCTTATTGGTTTCTTTGACAAAGTTATTAAATTAGAGGGTAAGGGAAATACTCTGGAAAATAATCAATTAGGAAAACTGAAGGTCATCATACTGTAATAACATTTCTTGAGCCATGGAAGATGGGAGGAGGGAATTTAATGGAGCATATGTGGTTAGACATAATAGCATTCTTCTTTAGAATCAAGGTCATGTTATTCCTGCACCTGGCTGAGTAGTTGTAGAGGGGATGTCTCAAGTTGGAACGGATGGTGATTGGGGCATGTGACGGAATGATGGGGGCAGGGGGTGGATTTGTCTTATTTTACTTATTGGAGGGAAACCCAGAACTTTCAGATTCAGGATTTCCCAGATGTGCCAGTTTACTACTCCAATAAAAGGAAACTTTGAGAACATGTCTGATTCAAAATTATCTGTTGGAGTTGAGTTTTTCTGGAATGCTGACAAATAGCACAGAAATAATTGAATTCATAGCAAATTATTTTTTTACAAAATTAAAATAAAATCTATTCATTCAATGGCTTCCATTGAATTATTTTGTTAAGCTACGGCATATATTTCCAGTTTTTGACAAAGGGCATGATCACAACCTTTTCAACACCAGAACTTTTTATATTTGAACACTTTCATGATCTTAGTGTGAGAGAATTTTTTAAAAAAGCAGTAGAAGATCTTGAATAGCTTTTCTGCTTCTGAATCTGTCTTCTATTTTTTTCCTGTTCTGGAAATAAATGTCATATGCAGTATTGCTGACTATTTTTTAAAAAAAAATTTATTGGTTTTTAAAAACAAACATAAATAAACAAAACATAAAAACATCAAGCTATCTTCCATAGGTGTACATACAGTGTGCCGGTTGGTTTACAGATTGTTTTGTGCTTCCATTTCGTAGTCTTCAATTACAATTACATTGCATATGATCTCATATTGTCAATCAAAAATTAAATACCTTAGTATCATTATTAATCAATCATTTGACTATACTTTTATTCATTCATGTTTTACAAGATAATGATAATTTACTTAGTTTGTTTTGTAACAGTTCATATTATCATCCCAAATCTATCCTAAAATCATTTTGTAGTTATAATAAGAAAGAAGTACATCTTTATATATTTATTATTTTCTAAAAATCTACATATTTCATTACTGTACTTTGTTGTCTAACCATTGATAGAAAAGATCCCAAATTTTATAAAATTGTTTATCCTCTTGTTCTCTAATTTCAAATGTCAATCTACTCATTTCAGCACATTCCAATATTTTCTTAATGATTTCCTCCTGTGATGGTATTTTCTCATTTTTCCAGTTTTTAGCAAATACAATCCTAGCCGCTGTTAATACATTTATAATCAGGTATTTCAAATCTTTACTATATATTTTACTATATATTTCAGGTAAAATTCCCAATAATTCCCAACAATTTTTTTTGTGTGTCTGTGAAATTTTACTACATTTAATATTACAAAGGAGTTCATCTCTTTTGTCAGCAATGAGTGACATTAGCAAAGAAATAATGATTTTTGAAAAAAGGCTGCCAACAGAACAAAGTTGATTGCAAAATCCAATGTTTTTAACAGCAAAGGACTGCCAAGCTATTTTGGGTTGTCAAAGAGACTTTTGTTCTTGTTGTTAAGAGAAAAAAAAATCCAGTCTCGCCTAGACTCAGATAAATTGGTATAATGCCATTATGTCATTCATTAGGAAATTCATTAGGAGTTTTCCAAACACTCTTGGGGATTAAAACAATCATTTTACTATAAGCACCATGCAGTACATTCATCAGGTTCTGACCAGTTCTGGAGAACCAGTAGCGGAAATTTTGAGTAGTTCGGAGAACTGACAAATCCCACTTCTGACTGGCCCCACCAACCCCATCTATTCTCTGCCTCCCGAGTCCCAGCTGATTGGCTTCATTGCCTTGCACAGGAGAAAGGAGCTGGAAAGCAGGTTAGTGGGGTGGGGAGGGAATGGGATTTTGCAGTAACCTTCCCCTGCCACACCCGCCAAGCCATGCCATGCTCGCCAAGCCACGTCCACAGAACCGGTAGTAAAAAAAAAAAATGAATCCCACCACTGATGCAGTACGTTTCCCAATGGTAGGGCATTAAGGTAGCAATCAATTCAAGACACTCTTGATTGGCATCTGCAAAAATAGGCTTAAAGGACTGAGAAGCAAACTCATAGTATTTAAGCACATACCTATGTTACCTCTCAGTAATCCAAAGTGGTTGTGAGATCTAGATATCAGGCTGCAAAATATCAGTTAATTACTTAAAACAAGAGAGACAATTTGGTCTAGTGGTTAAGGATCAGGCTAGTAACGACACAGAGTGAACTTTGGTCTTGCCTTAAGCTTTGAGCAGACTTCTGAATCAATGCAAGTCAGAGGAGGTCTGCGCCTGTTGTTTAGAAAAAAAATGCATAGATGGTGCACTAAAACCCTGTAGCCATTTTGTCATGTGAATGTGCCACCTGCTTCCCAACAGCAAATCACCCAATCAGCATGCAAGATGCACATCTCCACACAATGCATAGTTGAGATTTGAGAGGTTTGCACATTAGCCCATCTGCAACCATTTACACCCTATGTTTACCCATCAACCCCTTCGTGGTATAGGTATGGTTGACACATACATGCAGTTGTGGACAAGTCTAAATCAAGTTTCAGGCATGAAAGCTAGCTGTGTGACTTTGGGCCAGCCACTCCCTCAGCCCACAACATCAGGTTTAGCCAAATAAATCAATTTCTGTTGCATCAACATTCAAATGAAGCCAAAACAAAAACAACACCCCAACCTTGAATTCTATAGTAGGAAAAGAAAAA
Source organism: Notechis scutatus (assembly GCF_049901735.1). Taxonomy (NCBI): domain Eukaryota; kingdom Metazoa; phylum Chordata; class Lepidosauria; order Squamata; family Elapidae; genus Notechis; species Notechis scutatus. The sequence continues at coordinate 63,664,989 of NC_142012.1, read as the reverse complement.
AAATACTTTCTTAACATGTAAGAATAAAGTAAGAAGTTCTGAGATAAAGTTACAAAGATGGCAAACTTTGCTGGTGGAAAACAGAAACAAGCACTTTTTCTACTGTTCAAGAATTAAAACAAAGATAACAGAAAGGAAAGTGAAGAATTGTGCAAACTTATTGAAGTAAAGAAATGAGCAAAATAAAATTTATAAACACAAGAAATGAAATTAGACCTTTCAATATGGAAGCAAACTACCCCCAAAAAAATTTATCCAAACATCTGCGAATTTACAAAATAATAGAAAAATACCATAGTTGTTTTGGGCTTTTACAAATTATGTGTACATGCTGAATAAATGCTAATATTTTGGAATGGCCGCTTGTTCAAAATATGTATACCCAAAGCAACTTTTCTCAAAGTTCAGTATTTCTAGAATAATTCAGTTATTTGCTGTGGGAATAATACATTCAGTGCCAAAAGTACTGAAGATACTTCTCAGTACCTTATTCTGAGGCTAGCTCTTTCAAATGAAACCACAAGCATAATATTATAGGATAGCAGAAATGATGAATATAGTGGAGTAGAAAGGAAAGTGAATCTGACACAATAGCAAATGGTACACTGAAGATCAAAGCCCTGTTGATTTTGGCTACTGGAATGTGACCAATGAAAAGTTAACCAGGATGAATTTTGTCTATCAGCTGGGGGAAAAAATATTTTACTTTAAATAGCCTATCCTTCCCTCAGATTGATGGCCACCAGCTACTTTCCCCCAAAGCAAGAACAGTAAACAGAAAGGAAGCAAGAACAATTAGAACAATTAATCAGTGGAAAGGTTTGCATTCAGATGTTGTGGATTCTCCATTACTGGAGGTTTTTTTTAAAAAAAGAGATTGGATAGCCATTTGTCCATAATGTCCAGTCTGAGGAGGGGGTTGGAATAGAAGACCTCCAAGGTCCCTCCAGCTCTGTTAATTCTGTATTCTATTCAGTTAAGTATGTGACCAGAATGAAAACAAAATGATTTCACTGGAAACACAAAACATTTGCCATTCGGTATGCCTGGTGGGACAGGACGGTAAAATTTAATATCGTCTTTCCTTGAGCACTTATTTATTTATTTATTTATTTTATTTATGCTTAGGCCACATAACTGTAGAGCTTACATTTTAAAAGTAAGCAACAATAAGATAAAATAACTTAATGTGCTTAAGAAGAAACAGACACAGCATCCCCAAAATAATGCTGAGCGTCAAATGGCTGCTTCTGCCCATTATAAAGAGCGATATTATATTTGGGAACATTTGCCTATTTGAAAAAGGCAAAAAGGCCTAGAAAATGTTAGTTATTAACTTGTATGGGTTTCTAAGTAATGAAGGTTATATGCACAGTGCTCACAAAAAATAATATGCACATTTTAGCCCATTTCAATAATTTTCTCTGACTGTGCTTGTCTTTCATGAAACATAATTTTGGTTATGTGCATTTTCAGATTAGTTTAATTTGATTCCTACTTATAAATTTAAATGTTCACTATAACTGTGCCCTGTAGTATGAAATTCTAAGCAATTACAGGGCTTTGTAATCAAGGTATGTTGCTAAGAAACATTAGCTGTCATCCTGCTGTCTGGGATATGACATTAACTAAAGCTGTCATCTGTCTCAAGAAAATTATCTTTGTGATTGGACTAGGTAAGAGAAAATGCAGTGTTCTTGGAGGGGCATTTTTCTTCTGCAATATGATCTGCAATGTATGTTGCCTAGTACAATACATCTCCTCCCTTAATGGATAAGTGCAACAAACGTTTACAGAATGTGAACAATGGAATTTAACTGTTTCAATTCATGTAGTGGTTTCAGAAATGTGAATTATGTAGGTCCCTATTAAAATGCAAACTAAATATATTTCTCCCTCATCTTTATTTTAAAATAGTTATTTGTTCTCATCCTCAAAAATGTAAAAAACCAATTAAAAGCTACTATCTTACTGTATCCGCTACCACTGAAGAATTGCAAACTTGATTATCTTGATTATCAAGCAGGAGACAGCAGGGAAAAAAATGCATATATCCAGAAGATTACAGAAAACAACAGAGGGTTGTTGTTTTTTAGAGAGGAAATGAGAAAATTGAATCACAATTCAAAGATTATTAATCTTAAATTCTTATCTTAAGCCTTTTGTAAAAAAAATATGTGAACAACTTTATATTTGCTTTACTTTTCTGGCAAAAGTTTATTTGCTTTTATAGTTATAAATAACAACAAGTGGCTTTTTTCTGACATTAAAATTTGAGCAAGATGAGAACAAATAGCATCAGTTTAGGGGTGGTGATTACCATGCTCAAATAAAACCATGACATCTGGTCAGGAAACCTCAGCAATTATTTGGGAATTTTTTGTTGTTATTTATTCAGTCACTAAGTCATGTCCAACTCTTCACAACCCCATGGACCATAGCACACTCGGTTCCCCATTGTTTGTCTGACAAGGAATAATGGATGGAAACTGAACAAGGAGAGATTTAACCTGGAAATAAGTACAAACTTTCTGACAGTGAGAACAATCAACCAATGGAACAGAAGTTGCCCTCGGAAGTTGTGGGAGCTTCATCACTGGAGGCTTTCAAGAAGAGATTGGACTGCCATCTGTCAGAAATGGTGTTGGGTCTCCCGTTTGGGTGGGGGGTTGGACTAGATGACCTACAAGGTCCTTTTCAACTCTGATTATTTGTTATCTGTCTTCCCAAACTCATGCCCACTGCATCAATGCCATTATCTAAGCACCTCTTCTCCCTTTTGCCTTCAGTCTGTCTTGGCATCTTTTCCAATATGTCCTCTTTTCTCATTTGGTGGCCAAAGTATTTGAGCTTCAATATCGATCCTTCCAAAGGACAATCAGGGTTTATAGTATTTCCTTTAGGATTAACTCATTTGGTCTTCTGGCAGTCCAAGGGATCCCCAGGGGTATTCTTCAACACCATATTTAGAATGTTTTTGTTGTTGTTAGTTGCAAAGTCATGTCTGACCCATCACAACCCCATGGACAACGTTCCTCCAGGTATTCCTGTCCTCTACCATCTTCTTAAGCTCACGCTGACTGCTTCAGTGACTCCATCCAGCCACCTCACTCTCTGTCATCCCCTTCTTCTATTGCTCTCCGTTTTTCCCAGCATTAGGCTCTTCTCCAGTGAGTCCTTCCTTCTCATTAGTGGCCAAAGTATTTGAGATTCATCTTCAGGTTCTGACCTACTAGCTATCATTTGAACCTGCCTTACAAGACTCCATTTATAGGGTCATATTTCAAGAGAGAATACTATATATAAAACATCCTTGAAAGAACAGAATGAGGTGTAGATACTATAAAGCTCTTAGCACTGCCACTGTTGTCTGGCTGCCCTTCAACCTCCCAAATATACTGATAATAACATTAGCCAGATTCCTAGAGTCATTTTTTTTAGAAATTCTATTCTCAACAACAAAATACAAGTCATAATCACAACTGATCAAAATTTCCATTCTTACGCAAAGTGGTTAAGTGGTTAGTGCCTTATTTTATAATCTTTTCTGTCATAACTGTTAAGCAAATCATTGCAGTTGTTAAGTAAATCTTGTAGGCATTAAAATCTGGCTTCCCCTATTGACATTGTTGTCGAAAATCAGCTGGGAAGTGGTTTGCAAGTGTGAACAACTTACCCTGGGATGCTACAACCATTTGAAATACAGTACGTGCTAGTTGTCGGCCAGCCAAATTTTGATCATGTGTCTGTGGTGCTGCAATGGTCATAAGTGTGAAGATCTGTCAGAAATCATTTTTACAGTGCTAGTGTAATTACAATTGAAGGTTAAACAAATTGTTGTAAGTCCATTCCTTGTTTCAGAGGAAACGGGGGTGTGAATAAATGAAAAATACACAGAATATTTCCTTTGAATGGGAAAAGGACAGAAAATTGCCATTCCCTTTTAGCATCTTTTTTTAAAAAAATAATTTTATGAATGAACAACAAACAGAAAAAAAACATTAAAAACAATGAATGCGGTACATACATAACAAAAAATGCAAATGTACATAAATATTAATCATCTTTGCTAGAGTTACTCCTTTCTTTTTTTAAACCAGTGGTCAAACTTCTCCCAAATTCTGTAATAATCAGATTCAATCTTATCTTTTAATTCTTGAGTTATTCTATCCATTTCAGCGCATGGCCAAATTTTTCTAATTATTTCCATCTCTTCTGGCATATCATTTCCTTTCCATCTCTGGGCAAGAGCTGGTCTCGCGGCAGTGGTCCCTTTTAGCATCTGATTTCAGTATGCTAAGCTTAAGTATTTGGCCAAAGAGTTTACCAAACTATTGTTCACTGGAGAAGGGGAAAGAGCCTTTACAGAAAATTTCGACAGAAGCATAAAGCCATTCCATCACCAAGCCCAACAGAGACAGAATTGCAGCCATAATGAAAGATAATAAGCCATATCTGATCACACAGAAGGTAGTATTGTTGAAAAGGAGATTAGTCCTAGTAATTAAATTTAATTCAATTTTTAAAATTTTATATTTTCCACTTCTTATCTTGGTTATGAGTACTTTTTGGCATGCCACCCGGAGGGGGGGCGGGCTGCTGCGGGTTCACAAAGGTTCAGGAGATCTTCTAGCTAAGATTCTGTGCAGTTCGGAGGACCTCCAAATTCCTCTCCTGGCTGGCCCCACCCACCCTGCCCTGCCCCTCCCAGAAGTCCTCAAACAGCTTGTTTTGGATGCAGGTAAGTGCAGGTAAGTGCATGGAGGCTCAGAAAGGATGAAAAACAGGTTTGGGAAGGGCGGAAATGGGCCTATTTCCAGCTTCTAGAGAGCCTCCGGAATCCAGGGAGGCTGTTTTTGTCCTCCCAGAGGCTCAAGGAAAACCTCTGGAACCTGAAGGAGGGCAAAAATGCCCCCCCTTCAGTGTGGTGCAGGAGGCCGACTAGGCCACGCACACCACGGCCATGCCCACCAAGCAACCGGGCGGAGGACGCATTGCTAAAATTTTTGAAGCCCACCCCTGATGCCACCCAATGACCAGGTTTGGCTGTCAGTCCCAAAAGTGGTATATCTCATGGCATTAGGCCACCCACTCTTCGTTGCCTTTATAAAGGCATGGTAACAAAAGCCACATCTTCCAGTAGCCATCACTGTCATAAAAAGGATCCATATGCATAGATAAGCATCATTAACTCTTTCCATTTCATGATTATTGTCTTACGGTATTCCTTGCCTTGTCTTAGGTTATTCCTTGTTATTTGAAATCAAAAGGCCTGGCGAAAATGAAAAATGAAAAGCAAGAGGAAGAAATAAAAGACAATAACAGAACAATTGAAAAATGCCAGATAGCAAATATCTCATTTCACCTACCCATAAGAATATCTTCTGTTTCTGTTCTTTGGCTCCCAGGTGTCAGGAGATAAAAAGCAGTGAATGGCTCTTCAAAGCTAAAATGTTGTTTGGAGGTGAAATTAAGGACAGCTTCATAAAATTTTCCCTGGGCACAGTGAAGCTGAAGAACCTACAGGAATCCAACAGTGAAGAAGAAATGAAAGAACTTAAGGGTGATATGCCATATTTTGTGTGTGTGTGTGTGTGTGTGTGTGTGTGTTGTGTGTGTGTGTGTGTGTGTGTGTGTAGGCATACACACATATACCATTGATGGGATTCAAAACATTTTACTACCGGTTTGGTGGGCGTGGCTTGGTGGGCAAGCTTTGCGTGTATGCTCACACTTTGCATGCGCGCACCAAACACGCACTCTGCTTGGGCACAGAGGGGTTCCAACTCACCTCCTGCAAGCCTGCACTCAGGGGTGGGATTCAAATTTTTAACAACCGGTTCTGTGGGCGTGGCTGAGGTGGTGGGTGTGGCTTGGTGGTCATGTGACTGGGTGGACATGGCTTGGTGATCATGTTATTGGCTGGGTGTGGCCAACTCAATATCACTCACATCAAGGCATGCATCTCCTCACCTGGCCTCTCATGACTGTGGGGATGCTGCAACAGTCATAAGTGTGAAAAATGGTCATAAGTCACTTTTTCAGTGCCATTGTAACTTTGAATGGTCACTCCACACAAGCAAAGTACCAGCAAAGGAAGGGAAAAAAACTCCAGAGACATTCCTGAGACAGGAAGTCTAGTCCTGCCAAGAATGTAATAAGGGTTAACGGAGAGGCAGCTGCTGTAAGCAACACCAGAATGTTTCCTTCCTGCCTTCCTTACAGGATTAGGCCAGTAATTTCTTCTAACAACTGGTTCTCTGAACTGCTTAGAATGTTAACAACCGGTTCTAGCGAATAGGTGATAATTGGTAGAATCCCACCCCTGCCTGCACTCTCCCAGTCACTTCAGCAGCTACCGTGCGGCACTCTGCTTTGCCGTGCAAAGCAGCTGCGCTTCAAAAGAAGAGGATAAAGTGAGTATGGGAATCCAGGCAGCAGAATGGCGGAGAGAATCGGTTCGGTCTCTGCTGCTCATCGCTGCTCCTGGCTGGGCTGAACCGGTAGAATATACCACCACTGACATACACAGAAGTACAGGCATATTTATGTGCGTATGTTCTAAGAGGCTAAAAGTGATAGAGATAAAATCACAGTTATAAATCATTAATTAAATTCATTTAAAAAGCATAGAAATAATGAATAACAGTTTCTCCCTGAGGAATGCAAAAGACATTAACAAGATCGGAAACTCAAGTAGAACCAATGCATTCAGTCACAAAACCTCAGCAATTAGATAGAAAGTTGCTACCTATCATTTGAACCTTCTCTGCAGGCTGTCTCAATTCCTTCTCCATAATTATCCTAAAGAGTCTGAAGTCAACGCTTTCCCTTTCGTTTTCCCCTTCTTCGCCCTATGCTTTTTCCTCTTTCCTTTCCCCTTCCCTATTTTCCCATTATTTTCATGTTTTCAGTATTTCTGTATTTTATATTTTGATAAAATAATTAAAGGCATGTTGCAAGGATATCATTTTCCCCTTCAGAGATAAACTAATTTGCATGAAATAAACAGAATTGAACTATTTTTTTAAAGTAGAAAAATGTCTTTTAGTTTTAGGTATTAATATATGGGCGATTAATGATGTAACATGGGAAATGCAAAACCAGTCCTGTCTGGGTATCCAGCAACAGTAAATAAATGTGTGTGTGTGTGTGCGCACACACACACACAAATAATGATTATGAGAGACCACAAGAACACATTGACAAAAACTATCCATAAAGAGATAAAAAGGAGTTTCCCTTAAATTTTGGCTCAAAGTGACTGTAAAATAGAATGCTGTTAAACTATTCAGAGAAAGAAGATTGGTTGCAATATATGGAAAATAAAGATTAAGCTTAGTACAATTTCAAGTTAGGCTTGTATACTTTTCTGCTTAAGTAATAGATGTTTAATTCATTTCCTTATGATTCAGTTCACCTGCATTTACTTCTCTTTTCTGAAGTTCCAAATCAAATTAAACTGACTCTGAAGGAAAATGACTTCACAGCTTTCTCTTTGTCTCTGACGTAGCACCCAAAGCCCTGTTCCCACCTTCTTTCCCATGATTTCTTTCTTCTTCAAAGCCCCGTCATGCAGCTCTTTTGTATTTTGTAAAGAAAGGGGTTCAAAATCTTTAATGTCTGCATCTATCTGGCATGAGAGCTTGAGATAGTTTTGCAAGTGTCAGTAATGTGGTGACTTCAGGCTGGTCTTCATATCCCTGGCAAAAGTCAGGGAACAAAGCGCTAAAGGCATGTCAAAAATCAGTACATACATCATGCTGACAGATTATTATTTTTTGCCAACACAATGATGAGTGGATAGCAGTATAACTTGGAAGTGAGAAAAGGCAAATTATGCTAGAACAGACAGAACGCCTTCCCCCGTGTAACTGGAAAACTAACTAAGTCTATTACTGATGGATTCAGGGGTGGGGCTCAAAAAAATTAGCAACAAGTTCTCTGGCTGCTGGGTGGGTGTGGCCATGATGGGTGTGGCCTAGTTGGCCTCCTGCACCACCGGAGGGGCATTTTTCCCCTCCCTGGGCTCTGGAGGTTTTCCTTGAGCCTCGAACTTCCGGGAGGCCCATTTTTCATCCTCCCCGACCTTCCGTGCAATCCCTGCATCCAAAACGGGCCACATGGGGATGCCTGGGAGGGGCGAGATGGGGTGGGCGGAGCCAGCCAGAAGTGGGATTTGGGGATTTCTCCAAACCGCACAGAATCTTAGCTAGGGGCTCCCCTGAACCCCTGCGAACCCCCAGCAGCCCAACCCTGGATGGATTCTTTTAAACTGTCTCATTCTGATTTTTTTTTTTTTTTAGAACCTTAAACTTATATCCAGCACTGAACTGTGGTTTGAATGGACCAGCAGCTGAAGATATAAGATGTTAACATCAAAAAAATCATGAGTACCAACGAATGGCTTCTATCAGCCATCTGACTGACAAACCCAAGAAAAGAAGACACTCTCAGGGACTTTGAAATCCCAAAAGAAAAACTTTATTGATACTGAAGTACTGAAGAATCAAAACCAACTCTGATTTTCCCCACGCAATGCATGTATAGTTAAACAATAGCTTCTCTTTCTCCCCACCCTTGGTTGGTCACATTGTCCAATTATGAATCATCCTTTTGTTTTGAGAACTGTTCACTTTTCTTATGGACACCTGCATCAGTGTCCTTGGTGTGTTCTTGGCTCTCATGGTCAATCTCTGGCGTGTCTAGGTTCTTTCTCCCTTCCCTTCCCCTCCCCCACCCCAGTTCTTTGGCAAGTTGTTTAGCAATAAGACCTAAATGTTTCAAAAGTGGTTTAACCTTTACACTGGCCCTAAGATGCTAAACTAGCTGCCACTTCAAGATTCCTTTTCTTTTCCTCAGATAACAAAATGACTTAAATAGTAAAAATTATTTCAGTCTTTACTTCTTCTTATTTGCAATATAAATTCCTTTATATTGACTTCAGAGAGTAATTAGGTTTGCAGAAAAACCAATTACTACTGATCTGCCTTCCATCGAGGACCTGTATACTGCACGAGTCAAAAAGAGGGCTGTGAAAATATTTACAGACCCCTCACATCCCGGACATAAATGGTTTCAACTCCTTCCCTCAAAACGATGCTGTAGAGCACTGCACAACAGAACAACTAGACACAAGGACAGTTTTTTCCCAAATGCCATCACTCTGCTAAACAAATCGTCCCCTCAACACTGTCCAACTATTTGCAAAGTCTGCACTACTATTACTATTAATCTTCTCATCACTTCTTATCACTCACCCCCTTCCACTTGTGACTGTATGACTGTAACTTTGTTGCTTGTATCCTTACGATCTATATTGACTGTTTCCTAGTATGATTTGATTGCTTATGGTACCCTATGACTATTATTAAGTGTTGTACCTGATGATTCTTGACTCTTGATGAATGTATCTTTTCTTTTACGTTACACTTAGAGCATTTGCACCAAGACAAATTCCTTGTGTATCCAATCACACTTGGCCATTAAAGAATTCCATTCTATTCCATTCTTTATGCTATGTACTAAAATTCAACTATTATTCTAAAGCAAGCTCTATAATTTGGTATGAGTAGAGAGGGGAAATAAACTGAGATAAACAACACAGGTAGAAGCAGTCATCATATCCTTCTATTGAATAGCTATCAGTACAGGATATAACAATGTTGCATCTTGGTTCCCTCCAACCTACCCTATGTTTCCAGAATATAACTGTTTAATCTATTTGAAAGTAAAGACCACAGTCAATTTGGGGAAAATGAAGTAATACAGCTAATAAAAAAAATACAGCATGCAATTTTAAGCTACAGTGAACTGAACAAAATATGGATCAAGAGTTTGCAATTTTTTTTATGAAAGCCATTAATCTTACTAATGATTTATTGGCCATCTGAGTGTTTCAATGCATAAGAAAAATTGATCTATGCTGCTGTACTTCTCTATGCATGCTTTTATGATAGCTGCAGGGATTTGCTGACTTGTTAAGATGTTCCTTATCTTTCTTTAAAACAGTTGGATACAAACATAAATGTGATTTATGGTTGCAAATAGCCTAGCTGGTTTATCTCACTTCTCAAGAAAATAATCAATACTTGAACATCAGCTTCCTTTTGCTAACAGGGGGGAAATAATAATAATAATAATAATAATAATAATAATAATAATAATAATAATAATAATAATAATAATAATAATATTCACAGGGAAAAAGGGAAAAAATCTTTAATTGAATGAAAAAGGCTTGCCCCAAAATAAGATTTATATTTAGAATGCTTTTACAGTTTTGGGCTGGCAGTGATTGTCCAGGATACTTGCTCCACAGATTGATAGATGCAGTTATTTTTCTTAAGCTGGACACCAGGAGAGGTCAGTTAGGGCTGTAGCTACTGTACCAGCCTCCTTGTTACATAGCAATTTCCCTGCCTGAACTCCTTGATTGCATAGCTGGATTCAACAGAATATTTCCTTAATAATAGTTATGTCACTATCGGAGTGGTGCGGTGGCCTAGAGGCGGAGCTCTCGCCTCACAATCAGGAGTCTGTGGGTTCGATCCTAGGTAGAGGCAGATATTTCACTCTCTGGGCACACTGAGAATATATCTGCTGAACAAAACTCCACAGTGGTGACAGGGAGGGCATCCGGCCATTAAAACACTCTGCTCAGTTGCCCAGACTTCGCCCTGCCAGGGATTATGGGGTCTCCAAAAGATGATGAATAGTTATGCCAATTATCTCCTATAACCAAAGGAGACAAAACCCTTTTTATAAGGAAGAATTGCAACCATTCATTTAGTGAGTGTTCAACATTACAACAGCACTGAAATAAGTGAGTTAAAACTGTTGTTCACAACTGACCATTGTAGCATCCCTGGTCACATGAACAAAATTTGGACAATTTGGCAACTGGCGGGGGGGGGGGGGGGGGGGGGTTGGGGGGGGGGGGGGGTGTGGGTGGTTGGGGGGGGGTGGGGGGGGGGGTTTTGTTAGGGTGGGTGGTATTAAACTTGGGTTTGTTTTGGGGTTGGGGTTTGTTGGGGTGGGATGCTTTGAATTTTTTTTTTTTTTTTTAATGGCGGTTGTGGGGGGTTTTTGGAAGTTTTTTTCTTTTCTTTATCCTGCCTCCCTTTTTTTTTGGGGGGGGGGGGCCGGGAACCCGGGTCTCCGATCTTTCTAAGGGGTTTTAGGGGGGGTTTTTCTTGGGCGGTGGTAAAAAAAAAAAAAAAAAAAAATTAGTTTTTTTTAACACTTTTGTATTTATGATAGATAGATGATGGAGAGATGGAAAGGAATGGAAAGGAGGGGAGGAGGGGAGAGGAGAGGAGAGGAGAGAGAGGAAAGGAAAGGAAAGGAAAGGAAAGGAAAGGAAAGGGAAGGGAAGGGAAGGAAGGAAGGGAAGGAAAGGAAAGGAAAGGAAAGGAAAGGAAAGGAAAGTGTTCTGTACAGTCAATTTACATACTCGTAGCCCATGCGTCGCGACACAAAGCTGCGCGCGACCGGATTGGTCGGCGAGCCGCACTGATTGGCCCGTTCACGAATCCCCGCGATTGGTGGAAACTAATCGCGGGAGATTGGCAGGTGCCATTGGTCGCGCCGACGCGGCTCGGAAATAAAGCCGCCGTTTTTCCTCTCCAAGTTTAAGCTGTATCCAGAGCCAATAAAGAGCTGAAACCAAGTCACTGACTCTGAGCTTCCTTCCAGCGACGGACACGACACTGGCGGCGAAGGTGGGATACAGGAGACTGACCACCGAGCACGTGTCCCGAGGAAGACAAAGACCGACGAGATGGCCAGCATGACCCCACCAGCACCCTTCAACCCAGCTACCAAGGACTGGGAATCGTACACGGATAGATTCCTAATGTTCCTCGAAAGTAGCAATTTGAAGGATGCGAACGGGCAAAAGAAAAGGGCCGTTTTCCTCACACACTGCGGGCCCAGGGGGTCAAAAGGCGCCCGGGGGGGGGGGAATAAAAGCGCTTGAACGGGTGAACTGTCTTGCTTATCAGTGGGCATGAGTTGTCCGGCGGAACCAGCGGCAGGACAAGAGCACAGCGACGAAGGCCTTAGGACCTTGGGGATGAGTTCCGTGACCAGGGCGCGCTTGTGGTCATAAGTCAGGGACGACTACCTGTGTTTATTTCAAGGCACCATTAAACTTGGGGGCCACGGTTCTTCAGAACTGATGCGGGGGGGGGGGGCGGGGGGGGGGCGGGGGGCCGGGGGGGGGGGGGGGGCGCCCGCCTGGGGGGGCCGGGGGGGGGGGCCCCCCCCCCCCCGGGGGGGAGGATTCTCTACAAACAGGTGGGTGACAGTTTTCAGCTCATCAGGTATCGGAACCAGTGCAGCGGGAATCACTAGAAGCCGTACGGCGATCTGCTTGCAACAAGAAGGCCACATCGCCCGAGTCTGCCGGCTCAGAAAGACACACAGCCCCCCGCGGCGAGAACCAAGCAACCGGGACGAGACGACACTTCCCCGAGGCCAGGGATTGCCAAGCCGACAATCGCTGGGCCGAGACAACGAGGGCGACGAACGGGGAAGGCCGTCAGAGAGAAGAAACCCACCAGACGGTCACCATAGGCCATGCCGAAACCACTGATGCACGGAAGGTCTACGTGGAGGTGAGCATCGAGGGCGAGCCATGCCAGATGGAGGTAGACTCCGGATCCTACCTCTCCATGGTCGCCTGGAAAGAACTCAAGCGACTGGTGCCAAACATCCAGAAAGAGGACTGGAGAACCAGAAGCTGATCATCAAGGACTATCAGGGGAACCGCATCCCGTCATTGGGACCGGACAGTTCGAGGTGACTTTCAAAAACCGCACCGCGAAACTTCCCCTGACTATCGTGGACCGGAACCGACCCAGCCTCTTGGGACTCCAATGGTTCGCGCCACTCGGGATCGAGGTCACGGGAATAAATCATACCACAGAGGCCGACTGGGAGCAGCAACTGGCGAGGACTTCCAAGAAGTATTCGACGGCACTCTAGGCAAGTACAAAGGGCCCCTATCTCTTTCAACCTAGACCCAAATATCGCCCCCATACGCCTAAAACCCAGGCGAGTGCCTTTTGCACTCCGGAAGAAAATAGACGAGCAGATTGACAAGCTCGTCAAACAGGTTTTGCAGCCAATCGATCACGCCCGGTGGGAGACCCCTATAGTCACCCCAGTCAAGCCAGATGGGTCAGTAAGGATCTGCGGGACTATAAGGCCACCCTAAATTGCGCACTGCAACAAAGCGCCTACCCCGTCCCAGTAGTGCAACACCTATTACACTCGCTGGGGGGCAAGGTCTTTGCGAGCTCGACCTGGCGCAAGCCTATCAGCAACTGCCGGTCGATGAAGAAACCGCCGAAGCGCAAACTATAGTCACCCACCGGGAGCGTTTCGCTGTAACCGACTCCAGTTTGGAGTCAGCGTGGCCCAAATTTTCCAGAGCCTCATGGAGAGGCTGCTGCGAGGAATCAAGGGGGTGGTCCCTTATTTTGACGATGTATTAGTGTCGGCAGCCAACCAGGAGGAATTAGAGGGTCGCCTAAGGGAGGTGCTAGAAAAATTCAAAGGGGCCGGGCTGAAGGTGAAGAAAGAGAAATGCCAGCTATGCACAGAGCAAGTCGAGTTCCTGGGGTACCTCCTCCTGACCGACATGGCATCCACCCAACCGGAAGCAAAGTCAAAGCCATAAAGGAAGCCCCACACCCAAGAACAAAACAGAGCTGCAGGCATTTCTGGGACTGCTAAATTTTTACAATGTGTTCTTGCCCCAAAAGGCGACGCGGCGGAGCCTTTGCATAGGCTCCTGGACAGGACGGCCAAATGGACCTGGGGAAACGGGAGGACACCGCATTCAAAAACACCAAAGACCTGCTCACCTCGGATGCCGTTCTCATTCAGTATAATGAGACCCTACCCATCGCCGTCACATGCGACGCCTCACCATTTGGCGTCGGCGCCCGTCCTCAGCCATACACTTCCAGACGGAAAAGAAGCACCCATCGCTTTCTTTTCAAGAACACTCAGCAAACCCGAAAGAAACTACAGCCAATTAGATAAGGAGGCACTGGCCATCGTCGCAGCGGTAAAGAAGTTCCACGAGTACCTCTACGGCCGCCGTTTCACCCTCATCACGGACCACAAGCCACTGCTGGGCATCCTGGCAGGGAACAAGGCCACCCCGAACATCCTATCCCCCAGGATGACAAGGTGGTCTGAGTTCCTCGCCGCCTACGACTACCGGCTCACACACAGACCCGGTAAGACGATCTCCCATGCAGACGCGTTGAGCCGCTCGCCGCTTCCCGACCTAGACGACGATCCAGCTCCCACGACGACCACCCTCAGCATAGAGACATTGCCCGACCTACCCATAACCGCGTCAGACATTGCCCGAGAGACTAATAAAGACAAGCGTCTGGCATGCGGTATTACATTGGGTAGAAAAGGGATGGCCAGAGAAAGACAACGATGAAGCATTCAGGACATTCCGGAACCGGCAAACAGAACTGTCACTACAGAAAGGTTGTTTGCTATGGGGGACAGGGTGGTCATACCGGAAAAACTGCAAGGGAAAGTATTAAAATTATTACACGAAGGGCACCCGGGGATCGTGAGGACTAAAGCTTTGGCCAGAAGCTATGCTTGGTGGCCAGGTATGGACAAGGAGATCGAGGCCTGGGTAGCCAAGTGCTCGCGCTGCCAAGAAACCAGACCAAATCCCCCGCAGCACCAATATTAGAATGGGAAACGCCCGGGGCCATGGTCGAGACTCCATATAGATTTTGCCGGGGCCACAAAAGGAAACACATTCCTCATCACGGTGGATGCTTACTCCAACTGGCTGGAGGTAAGCAACATGAAGACCACCACAACAGATGCGGTAACCAAGGTCTTAAACAAACTTTTCGCAACCCACGGTCTCCCGGACGTCATCGTGTCAGACAACGGACCCCAGTTCACCTCGCTGGAATTCGAAAAATTCCTAGCGGAGCGAGGCATACGACACGCACTGACAGCGACGGCGCATCCGGCGGCCAATGGTAGGGCAGAACGGATGGTTCAATTTACAAAAAGAACCCTCCAAAAGATCGAACACGGGACATACAAGAAAAATAAATAAAATGCTCCTAATACAACATATCACCCCAAACACAACGACAAACAAAAGCCCGGCAGAATTACTAATGGGGAGAAAACTAAGGTCACCACTCGACAGACTACACCCCACATACAACCCGAAAAACCCCCGGACTCATCAAGCAAGCACCGGGTTTTTGCACCAGCGACGCAGTCTATGCAAAAAACCTTACCGGAGACCCACTATGGGTACCGCAACTATAACCCAACTGACAGGACCCCACTCCTACCGGCTACAGACAACCGACGGACAAACATGGAAACGCCACATCGATCAATTAAGATCAAGAACAAAAACACAACCGACACGCAACCAAACACAGACGACCCCGTTAACACAAACCAAGAGGGGAGGGAAGATACAGGGGATCAAATAGGAAATAACCAGCAATACTCACCAGTCAACAGCCAGCCCGAAGTCTCACCAGGAAGGAACAGCCAGGCCAGCTCAACCAGCCCGGAAAGACCAGGCAGGAGCGGCGAAAGTCGCAGCTTCGACCAACCCGGGTAGACCGGGAGGAGCTGCAACAAGAGGCCCAGCGACACCTTCCAGGGGTTCCATCGACAGGGCCAAGAGAAACAGAAGTCCCGACCGAACCGGCCGAGAGCCAAACAACAACTAATCTGCGCAGGTCAAGTGAGGCAAGTGCGAAGCCCGCCTACCTACGGGACTACGTTACGTAGGACCGAACCAAGAGGGAGGGTGTTCTGTACAGTCAATTTACATACTCGTAGCCCAGCGTCGCGATTGGCTAAAGCGCGCGGCGACGGATTGGTCGGCGAGCCGCACTGATTGGCCCGTTACGAATCCCCGCGATTGGTGGAAACTAATCGCGGGAGATTCGGCAGTGCCATTAACCGCGACCGACGCGGCTCGGAAATAAAAGCCGCCGTTTTTCCTCTCCAAGTTTAAGCTGTATCCAGAGCCAATAAAGAGCTGAAACCAAGTCACTGACTCTGAGCTTCCTTCCCGCGACGGACACGACAGAAAGGAAAGGAAAGGAGGAAGGAAGGAAGGAGAGGAGAGGAGGAAGGGAAGGGAAAGGAGGAAAGAAGGAAAGGAAAGGAGGAAAGAAAGAAAGGGAAGGAGAAAAGAAGGAAAAGGATGGAGGAAGGGAAGGAAAGGAAGGAAAGGGAAAGGAGGAAAGGAAAGGAGGAAGGGAAGGGAAAGGAGGAAAGTTGGAAAGGAAAGGAGGAAAGAAGGGAAGGGAAGGAGAAAAGAAGGAAAAGGAAGGAGGAAGGGAAGGGAAAGGAGGAAAGAAGGAAAGCCTAGGCTCCTGCATAGCCTGATCACATAGTTTCATTGTGAAGCCCCAGTATCCAGCTAGTAGATTATATAGAATTCCTCTACTCTCAGAATAGAAAAAAATTCATAAGAAAAAAAAGTTACAATAGGAACAGATACTAATTAGGGACACATTCTAACAGAGACAGATCCATGAAGGATGACAAATTTTGGGACTTACTGAGCAGCCCACCTTTCACGTAAATATTAATCACCCCCCAAAGAGAAGAAATCTGAAAATAGTGCACTTTTTGGAATGACAGAATTTTTTCCCCCCAAGAACAACTATTTTTTTTTAGAATGTTACTAAAGTAACTTCTTCCCTTCTCTACAGGAACAGTGGATTGTTGCTTAGATAGGTTTAAGTTTTAAATGACTAAGTCCACCTGCAGGGTTGCTTGAATCTTAAATATATATATTTAGATACTGACAATGACAGCGTGCTGAGTGATACATTTTGTATGTTACAGATGAATCCATCATTTTGAAAACTGAGTGTCTACATAGCAATTGTAGAGCAAACTGAGGATTCCCAGGCATCCTAATTTATTTTCAGAAGGTACCGAAGGTCAGAAATATGGTTAAGGGAGGGGTGAGAGGTGAGGTTTTATGCCTAAGTCGAAAGGCCTCCAAATTTCATCTCAGCTCCACAAAGAAAAGCAGGCTAACTTACTAACTTACTAGCAGGCCAACTTAAAACACTTAAAGAATGCACTTGAAATGTACATTATGGTTTAAGTCTGCTCTTCAATTTCTCATTTTCCATATTGATATGCACTGTATTTATGTGTATATATGTGTGTGTATATGTATTGTAATTTTATATACACAATGTATATACTCTGTGTGTGTGTGTGTGTGTGTGTGTGTGTGTATGTGTGTAGAGAGATCGCTAGATTCCCACATGAATCTAGCTGTTTAAGAATCTAGTTAGTTAGAATCTAGTTGTTTAAGCATTCCCATTACTGTTCCTAGAAAACAATACACCATTCTCTTGAGTGTTGCAAATATCAATCTATATAAGCAAAATACCACTCATGCATCATCACAAAACCATAAAGCCTACAAACTTGAAATTTGGCACATTTGTTCCTCTTGGCTTCCTAGGTGCTCACTAAGAAAGGACTTTTCAAAATGACCATCAGAGCATTAATATTTCTTATATTATTATTAACATGTTCTGATGCTAAGATGTTCTACTCCTCCTGCCCAGATGAAAAGAAATCTGTTCCAAATGCAAAACACAAAGAGAGGAGTTTCAGATTCAGTTTCCCACCACCAAGCAGTTTAGTACAGTTGAGCTAAGACAGCTCCTTGCTGTCTCCTTGCTCACACAGCAAATACTGTTTCAGTTTCCATGTTTCAGTTTCCAAACAGCCCTCAACTCTTTCACACAGTAACAGGATGCTAGCCAGATGAATACCAATGGATGCTGGTAGGCAGAGGCAGAATTTTTTCCCCTTTATTTTCCTCCCCGACCACATAGTTTCGTAGAGAAGCACAGGTATCGAGCTAGTATTTTTATATATGTATGTCAAATTATGACTTGAATCAAAGCATTCTGAAAATGAAAGATTTAGATATATAGCAGCACTCTTGTATTTCATCAGTAAGTTCAAGAAATACAAAGTTTACATTGAATTTTTTCCCCCTATTTCATATTATTCCCTAATGCTGCATTTCCCATTCCCATCCTATTTATCTAGTAATGTCAAGAATTATATTTTGCAGTGTTCTATCAAAACTCACATATTTCAGACATAAGAAATAAAACAAAGGACGCCTTATATAAGATGCATAAATCAGCTTGTTGATCACTTTTAAACAAACAGTTCTTTTCTAAGCCTACCATGTTTTTTTTTTAAAGAGAACACCAATATAGATAGAGAAGAAATTTATGGAGTTTTGCACTTCAAAAACATTTTTGAGGTATTGGGGAGTGATTTTCAATCCTCATTGCTTTTTTTTTTAAAAAAAGGATGACCTTGGAAATTACACTATGCATTGATGGAAGCATTCAAGGAGTAAAATAATATGTGCTCTCATCTTTCCAGCAGGACTTGTTTGACACTTGAATAAAAAAAAAAGAGGTAAGGGAAAAATCCCTCATCTGTTTATAATTTGAAACAATAGGATAAGAAACAGAGACAGGTAAATACGCACACAGAGCTGAAGATCACAGGATTTTTGATGCTTGCTGCAAATACCTGTAATTCATCTTACATTTTTCTGGCAATAAAACTCCATCTAATAGGAAGGAGACATAAAGTGGGTCATAACTAGATAATAAGTTTATTTAATATTATGTAAGTCATTAAGCAAGCAATTCAAATAAGTTAATTCATAATGGAAATAATACATGATAATAGTGTGGTGATCCTTTATAATAAATTGGGCCAGCAGTAGTAATTTACATAAGAATAATGTGTCGGATTTAACTTGGTGTTAATTTCTAATAGGTGTTTTTTCAAAAACAGTAGCCAGGGTTTGTAGCACTGGAAATTATTTTTCTCTACCTTTCAGTTTACAATGAATATTAATGGCTGTACTCTTTTTGACAAAGATGAGAATCCAAGATGTTTCTTGTTTTTCAATAACTATGATTTGGTGCAATTATGTTTTTTGTATGTATGTCTGGACACATATTTCAGTAAGTTGGTAATGCTCAGTAATAGTATTAACTGATGTATAATGTTTATATTTGCATACCTTGCTAAATTCATTTTTATACGAAATGGTCATAAGTTCTATAGTAAGAGTAGAACTTTTGTAGGTTGCGGATTGTGTCTTCAAAATATGTTTTAAGATAGATAAGATGAGGGCAAAGATTCAATTTGATTTAATTTATTCAATTAATATTATATTAAGTACATTTCCCCACAAGTCCTGGCATGTTGCATCATCATAGTAGTGGAGGCATGAACAAAGAATATAGGAGGTATATGCCAAGAATATATAATCCCATCAGAGTCAGCCAAGGTATAAAGAACTTTCCAGCTACCCAGCTAAAGCAAGCAGGCATCTATATTGAGTATCAGCAGTTTGAATCTCACCAGGCTCAAGGCTGGCTCAGCCTTCCATCCTTCTGAGGTTGGTAAAATGAGGATGCAGATCAGTGGTGGGATTCAACAATTTTACTACCGGTTCTGTGGGCGTGGCTTGGTGGGCGTGGCAGGGGAAGGATACTGTAAAATCTCAATTCCCTCCCCACCCCACTAGCCTGATTTCCAGCTCTGTTCTCCTGTGTAAGGCAACAAAAGAAGACCCAGCTGATCAGGAGGCAGAGAATAGATGGGGGCGGGGCCAGTCAGAGTTGGTATTTGCTGGTTCTCCAAACTACTCAAAATTTCTGCTACTGGTTCTCCAGAACTAGTCAGAACCTGCTGAATACCACTTCCAATGCAGATTGTTGGGGGCAATAGGCTGACTCTGTAAACCACTTAGAGTAGGCTGTAAAGCATTGTGAAACAGTATACAAGTCTAAATGCTATTGCTATCAGCAATATAGGAAGATGCCAGAGACAGAGGATGGCTTTAGTGATAGTGGCAAAGGCATCAATTCATACAATTCAGGAGATGGCAATGGTAAATTCATCTTGCATTTTTACCAAGGAAAAGGGCTGGGTAGAGAATATAAAATGATCGATGATACAATGTAGATGATGGGTCCTCAGGTTGGATGGCATCAGGGATGGGATTCTACCTGGTCAGACCTGTTCTATAGAACTGGTTGTTACAAATCTGTGCAGTTTTGAAAACCAGCAAATCGCACCACTGGCTAGCCCTGTCCCGCCACACCCCACCCACTCATTCCCTACCTGGCATGCGTGCCATCAAACTATCCTGTATTTGGTAAGTTGCTATTTTTCCATTTTTTCCCCTCAACCATCAGCTGTTCTGCTGTTCAGGGAGATTTAGATTAACTAGAAAGCAGGCAATTGTTGGATTTCTTGCTTTCTAGCTAATCTAAAAGCAGAGCTGAACCTTCCTTAGGACTGAAGCTTCTATTTTTCAGTGCATACTCAGGTAGCAGATTGCAGAAAGATAGATCTCTGAGTGAATCTGTGATTCTGTGAGCAACTCAATCTGCCTGCCTGCTTTGCCTGATTTTGGGTAAAAGTTGCTCTTTTTTATAAAAAATTCACTATTTACATAAATATTTATAATATTTACATACAAGCCACACCCAGTCAGTCACATGACCACCAAGCCACACCCACAAATTAGGCCACACCCACAGAACCGATTGTTAAGAAATTTGAATCCCACCCCTGGATGGCATTCAACATACTGCTAAGAAAGAGTACCAGGGAAGATCTTGGAAAAAATAATGAAACAATGAACTGCAAACACCTAGAAGAAAGCAAAGTTGTAAACATATTCGAACATGTGTTTGTCAAAATCAGATCACACCAGACAAATCTTATTGTATTCTTTGACATAGTGACTAAATTAGTGGACTATTGAAATGCTGTGGACATAATATATTTGGATGTCAGTAAGGCATTTGACAGACCTATTAGTTGGTAAGTTAGAAAATAGTGGGATAGATAGCATCAACACCAGATAGATTCATAACTGGCTGACCAACCACACTCAACGCATAGTCCTAAATGGAGGAAAGTATGCTGTGGGTACCCAAGGCTCTGTCTTAGGTGCAGTACTCTTCAACATCTTCATAAGCAATTTAGAAGAGGGGATAGAGAGAGCAGGATGTATGTTGCAGGTCAGTGTATATCAGCCATAACTATAGAATGTTAAAAAAATATAAAGAGAGTAAATGGCAAACAACATGAATTAATAAGTGATAAGAAATAAAGAAAAGTAAATATATTGCAATGAGTGAAAACAGAAAAGATGTTATAAATCTTGTATAGTTGATAAATGCTTCCAAATCAAAAATGTAGGCTCAATTATGAAAGAAGAAAGAAAAAATTGGTATCATTTAGGTTGTGGCCGAATAAAAAATAGAATCTATATATTGGTATTAATTACTGTGCCTGAGTGAAGGGTGATAATAGTGTTTCAAAGGGCGATGAAAAAATTATCAGGTGGTTATTTTGTTACACACCTGAAAAGGTGTTTGGCAGAATTCTCATTAAAAAGGATGCAAAATATAACAACAACCAAACTCTGGGAATGTCAGTGTGCCTTTATGAAAGGCAGTTGTGGTAAGGCTAGGGTTTTATTCTTCAGCAGATAATTACAAGTATTTTCAAAGTGAGAAAAAGGCTTTTTGTATAGCAATAGAAGAAAACATATGATAAAACAAATAAGCTTAAATTCTAGAACCAGTTGCACAAATATAGAATTGGAGATTGGTTGATAACCTGGTAAGACTGGTATTTGATAGAAATAAATCGTGAATGAAAATAGATGGAATGCTTGTCTAATGGTTCAACACAACAATGAGTAGGACAAAGAAATATGGTGTTAATGTTTATATATTTATGTACTGTTCAATGCTTAAGGATTTGCTATCATTACATTAAAAGTATTTTACTTGTGGATGTAAGTATATGCTCACCTTGGTACTCAAATGATGCTGCATTCTTGGCTGAGAACCTGAACAGTTTGCATTGAATGTTGGTAATTTGCCCAATACAATAAAGGATTGGATCTAAAAGTTTAGGTATTGGACTCCAAGCAAGGAAATTGGACTTAATGATTTTGCATTTCATATAAATTGTGAAAAAGTACAGAAAGTAGATGAGTCTGTGTATTTTGCTAGAGTATTTAGTGAAAAAGGAAAGATGGACCAAAGAGAAATCTTAAAAAGTACTCATACTGGTAAAACTATATGGAGCAGTGTTTGATGTCTTATGAGAAATTATTATTATCTAAAAAAGGGAAAATGTCTGTTTGTAAAAAAAAAAAACATGTCCTGCTCATTATCTGGAAGTGAGAGTTAAATACAGGAACTCCTTGACTTAACAGCTGAGCTAAGCAAGAGAAGACATTAAGTGATTTTTGCTCCATTTAATGACCCTTCATTTCACGGTTGTCACGTGGATCATGTCAGTTGTTAAATTAGTAACATGGTTGTTAAGTGACCCTGGCTTTCCCATTGATTGTGCTTGTCAAAAAGTCGCAAAAGGTGAATACCATGACCCTGGGACATGGCAACCCTGATAAGTGCATGCCAATTGCCAAGCATTTGAACTCTGATCACATGACCATGGGGATGCTACAAAGATCGCAAATGTGAAAAATATCCCTAAGTCACTTTTTGAATGATCACTAAATGAATGGTTTTAAGTCGACAACACCATATAACAGTGCTCAAAACGAAATAGTATGGCATGTATGCAGGGGTGAGATTCTACCAGTTCAGGCGGGTTTGGGTGAACCAGATGTTAAATTTACATCCGGTTCACCGAACAGGGAGTTGAACTGATTGGCTGGCCTTTCCCACCCATCCCTCCCAGGAGTCTCCACATGTTCCATTTTGGATGCAGATAAGAGCAGGGCCCGCGCGGAGGCTCTGGCAGGGTGAGAAATGGGCAGAAGCTCCACACGTCTGGAAATGGGCCTGTTTCAGCTTCCGGTGGGCCTCCGGACCCCGGGGGAGGCCATTTTTGCCCTCCCAGAGCCCCGAGGGAAGCCTCCGGACCCTGGGAAAGGCAAAAAAAGGCCTTCCCGGAAATTCCTGTAGGCCACGCCCACCCGGCAAACAGGCAGTGAACTGGTTGCTGGGATGTTTGAATCCCACATGTGTATGAAATTATAAACTATATTTATAATTTAAATAATTAAAAAATGAAGTTAGTCTTGCTCTTTGAAGTAGGTATACTACTTTGTACTTCAAAGACAAAGAGAGTTAGACTCAAGACTCATCCTCTTTCTCTTTTTATCAATATAAAATTTGAATGCAAATTCCTTGGAAATCTATTTTGTTTAGTATTAATAAATATCTATTTTATTTTCCATCTTTGCATTGTATGTCATTAATCAGAAGAGTTTATAATCCTTAGTGCAATCAGTTACTATTTACAGAGGGAATCAATATTTACTCTTAATTATGCTTAATATGTTCCTTGAACTCACAATTTAAGTAGATGTTTGCCCTTGGAAATCTGTTTGTAGAAGATAATGCTTAAATTGCAGATTTTTTAAATTTTATTTCCAGATCATTTCTGACAATCTTCCACTTCTTTTATTAGATCTATGAAGGTATTTCAATTCAGTTTGATACTACTGTAGCTACTTCAAACTGTCTTAATTTTGATATGATCAAAGATTTGATATTTAGGTCTAGTCCTCTCTTTAGTACAGAAATCCAAATTAAAACATAGAAAATGAATAGATGGATTTTGAACCTTAGTTTGCAAATTCTGTGAAGAGAGGCCACCCTCACAGAATAATTGAGTCTACTACTGACCTGCTAATACATTTAGAAAGTTTCTATTTTTAAAAAATTCCAAATGATTCTGAATTTTATTCATATCTTCCCTGGTAGCTATCTCATTCATGTGTGTGTGTGTGTGTGTGTGTGTGTGTGTGTGGATCTTTGGTTATTCGGGTTTTCTCCCGCATAAAATTGGAAGTATCTAGGCGACGTTTCGATGAAGTCTCATTCATCATCTTCAGGCTTGTGTCTTCGGCTTTGTGCTTCTCAGAGTAATGTGAGCTTGCAGCTGCTTCATCCTTTTAACTGCTAGTGGGGGTGTGACTTGATTGGGTGGGGGCTTGGCTGTGTTCTGATTGGGTGGGGGATGTTCTCATTGGTTGGGGGTTTGGCTGTGTTCTGATTGGTGTGTTCTGCAAGCTCACATTACTCAGAGAAGCACAAAGCCAAAGACACAAGCCTGAAGATGATGAATGAGACTTCATCGAAACGTCGCCTAGATACTTCCAATTTTACGCGGGAGAAAACCTGAATAACCAAAGATCCACATACAAATACCCATGCCATTCATTTTCTTTTTGTTAGCATTCTTTACACCTCTTCATCCAAATCATTAACTTTAAAAAATTCAAAGAATCAGGGTTGATTACTCTTGGGGAACAACTCTCACGTCTCTCTCCAATATATGGTGAAATTAATAGAGAAGATCTATGTCTCTAATTGTGCTTTTTTTCAAACCACTCAAATTTATGAATAATTTTAATGTTGGAAATGTCATCAACATACCACTAACTCAGAGCTGGTATTCAGCAGGTCCTGACCAATTCTGGAGAAGCGGTAGCGGAAATTTTGAGTAGTTTGGAGAACCAGCAAATACCACCTCTGACTGGAGATTTTACAGTATCCTTCCCCTGCCACGCCCACCAATCTATGCCCACAGAACTGGTAGTAAAAACAATTGAATCTAATTACTGCACTGGCTTCTGCCAACTTATATCTAAAGAACGACTGTGCCAGTGGTTTGTATTAAATGCTTTGGAGAGGGTTAACTTCTCTGTATTTCAGTTCAGCCATTTCTTCTCGTATGTGGCTGTGATCACAGAAATAATTATTTTCCATCAAAACTGCTGATGAGGAACACAAGGTGCTCATTTTTCTAGTATTTTATTATTACACCTTCCTGAACTGTTTGAAATAACATGACATAGCGTCCTCTAATGTAATTAGTAATGAATGGCAGAATCACAGTTCATGATTAATATGGAGTACACTTCAGGTAATTGTGCCAGTGCTAAAAAATAATGCCTTCCAGGTAACTTAAATTAATGTCTAAAGCAGGGTACTGTTAAGAGTAATGATGTACATGAGAGAATTGCTTGAGATTAGACTTCTGGAATACATATTAAAACAAGAATGTCTGCTTGGATGCTTCAAATCAGGATTAAAGTAGATGAAATTTCTTACTAACATGAAACAATGTCATGTTCTAGACCTACATTTCTTTATGTTGTATGAAAACAAGGTAAGGTCAGAAAGTTGGCAGACAATGGCAGTGGGTGTTAAAGAAGCAAAGTTGCAAGGAAGGAAGGAAGGAAGGAAGGAAGGAAGGAAGGAAGGGTCATGCCCCTGTTGGAGTCTGAATCTGAGGAGGAAGATGAACAGCTGACAGGAAGTGGGAGTGTGGCTCCGTTGGCTGTGGAGGAAACTGGGGAAGGGCAAAGTCCGGCTGGGCAGAGCAGGAAAGAGATATAACAAAGGAGAGGGAGTTCAGAGAAAGACCCAGGCCCACCCCCTCTTCATCCTAGGGCATGCTGGGAGGAATGGAGAAGAGAGCAATGCTGGTTATGTGGCTTATGGGGGAGGAAAGGGCCCTGATTCCCTTCATTAGCCACAGCTGGAAAGGGAGTTTAAATGAGATGCATGCCAAGTGCGGCATCTGCTGGGAACAAATATGAGTTTATCTTGTGTGTACTTTGGTTGTCTGTGTTCCTGGCATCCTCCCAACTGTGTTGAATTATTACCATTCATTCACGTCTGGAATTCCTTCTCTTGCTCTGCTGGACTAATTACCTCATTTTGCCTTGATTGGACTTTTGGTTACAGTTTTTGTTGACCACGTTTTGGACTTGATTCTCTGCAGCCAAAGGCTGTTCCTAGGAGAGTTTTTCTCCAGCCAGAAGTTAACCAGGACATTGGGGGCAAAGTTGGAGCTAATAAAGGGACTCCTACTGTGTTGCGTTTGTGTCATCACAGGAAGGCTCATTTTAAAAGTTATACTAAAGCTGTTACACAAAAGCTGTGTAAGAGTTGTAGTTTCTATCTATCTATCTATCATCTATCTATCTATCTATCTATCTATCTATCTATCTATCTATCTATCTATCTATCTTTAAATTTATTTGCAGCCCATCTTATAACAAAACAACTCTGGGCAGCTTCCAACATTAAAACATTAAATCCCTAACAATTAAATATCTGTTTAAAAGAATAAAAATAGAACTTCCAATCAAAATAAAATATAGTTCAAAAGAGGTTGCGGGAACAGGATGTGGGGGGAGGAGGTGGGATTAACTCTTAATGTAACACCTCTTCCAATGTGATGCTCTCCCATTGGTGCCCCACACCATCCGGCAGAGCCATTTCTTCAGGATGCTGTAGAAGGACAGAAATCTCACCTCAGGTAAGTAATATGTTCCAAAGGGCAGGATCCATGGCAGAGAAGAAACCTTCTCCTCCACCTTTCCAGCCAGACTTCCTTGACTGATGGGCCTGTGGCATGGCTCCTCTGTCAGTGCACAGGTAGGGCAGGCCACTCCTAGTGGGTGGATAGTTCCTCAAGTAGCCTGGACCCATATCTTTATAAAGACAGCTTAATAGTTTATTGCATATTTTATCTCTGCTGCAAGAAAATTGTTGAAAATGAAAGGCAGTATGTCAAAGGCTATAAGTTGCTCCTCCGTTTCTGCTAAGTCACCTCACCAGGCTGCAAACAATGATAGTCTTCTATTGTGCAAAGTTGCTAATCAAATAATTTAAAAAATGGATTTAGTGAGCATTCATAAGCTCATCTCCTTTTCCATTGAATTTTCTATAATTGCACTATAATTATAACCTTTCAGAAGAATTTAACCTTCATGCAGATTTTCCCTGCACTCGTGGAAACAACCTTGATCTATAACTTTATCTAAGGCTACAATATCTTCCACCTCGCTTTAAGCAAAGCTGAATACCTGTATTCTTTGTCTTCAGAGCCAAGTGAAAACTGAGAAAGGGCAGACAGAAGTAAATGGGCCATAATAATGAGAACATCAGAAGAAAATGTGAAGTGTTCAGAATGTGCTATTCAAGGATTATCAAAGGTATGAAAGACCAGGAATTGATATGAAGATGAAAGTTGACAGGGTGAATGTACAAAGCAAGCAATATAAACAACTGAGCCAGACAAATATTTATAGATTAACTGAGGTTTTAGAATATGCATAGAGATTGATTTTTCCTTCTCTGCTCTTTTGAGAGATTTAAAAAAAAAAATGCAAATAGATAATGTAGATTTGGGAAGGGAAGGGAAAGGAAGGGAAGGGAAGGAAAGGAAAGGAAAGGGAAGGAAAGGGAAGGAAAGAACAAACAAGCATGCAGCCTGACCTTCATTTCTTTAGCAGTATTTTCAGCCTGAGGTACTGAGCTAAAATGTAGGCTTAATGTTTTTATTGATAACATCTAGCTTGCAGCTAATATGTTTTGGGAAAATAATTTGGATTAAATGTTTTCTTTACCCATTGTAGCCAGCAGATAACGAAAGTAAGTTTTCCAAAATAATTTGTAAAATCTTATCTTTTAATTTCCTATTTCATAACACAATTTTGATTTTGACTGGCTTGGATTATTCAGTCCTTCTGTGAATGGAATAGTTAACACGCAATATTTTTCTTCTTCTTCCCTAATGTAAAGTCTTCTATATTGTGGGGAAAATGCTCATTTTAACTAAATAATCAAAGCATTTGGAGATAGATATCGTAAGGTATCTTTTTTGGGGAATGCATAATAACAAATAACAGCCTTGGCTCTGGTTTATTCCACAGCTGAATATTGTGCCAGTGTGTGGCTTAACAGTGTCCACACCCAAATGGTTGATGTCCAACTCCATTATATCATCTCTGGCACATTGTATCCCACTCCTGGGTTCTGGTTACAGCTACCCCACATTAGAAGACAACAAGTTCTCGTTTGGCTATGGACAAGGACAGTGGTCCCCAACCTTTTTTGTACCAGGGACCAGTTTCACGATAATTCATTCTTTGTGGCCTGGTACAAAATGATCCACGGACCGGTACCAGCATCAGCACGCACGACCAAGGCAAGGCGAGCCGAGTGACCGGCCAGCCAGCCGTCCCCCACTTCTCCCCACCACCTTCAACTCCTCCTTTGTACCTTCTGGTGGTCGATGGGCTTTTTGGGCTCTTTCTTAATCTCCTCCTGAGTAACACGAGACTCCAGCGCCATCGGGATGGCTCTTCGTTGAAGCCGCCCCCCCTCTCTTCGACGAAAACTAAGGTGCGAGGATTCCTTCAGCACCCAAACGCCGCTTTCCAACCAACGACCAACAAACTCACCCGGAAGCACTTTCTCAAGCACCGTCAAAACAAGATGGCGGCGCCCACTTCTTTGCGGCCCGGTACAAAATGATCCACGGACTGGTACCAGTCCGGGGCCCGGTGGTTGGGGACCTCTGGACAAGGATACTGAATGTTCTGACCCGGCCTTCATGAGCCCCACTCAACAACCTACTCGCAAGGAAAAATCCCTTTTTATTTAGAAAGACAGGAATTCACAGCAGTCATTTACAAATCTCCAGGTCACACATTCGTAGGTGATTCACAAGCCGTAACAGTCTCTGAGTTCCCCACAGGGAGCCTCATTTAGCACTTCAGTCCCAACACAGTGTCTGACTCCTGACTAACCTGGTTAGTGGCAAGAAAATCCTGGCAAGGAATCCACCAGAGGGCAACTCTTCTGGAGCATGAATAGGTGTCTCCAACATCCACACCTCCCACACACTTCCTCCTTATATCCCAGCCAGGGAGCAGCTTGTTAATCTCTCCCTCTTCTCCTAGATAGCTGGCCCTCGGTCCTGCATTGCTCTCTTCTCTGCAGTTCTCTGCACATAGGCACATCTGGAACAGGCCCCCGCTGTTCCTCCCCCTTGCTCAGCTCAGACTCCAAAAACAGCTGTCTCTCCACCTAAGTGTGAGTAGATGGGCCCTGCTCTGCATCTGGGTCCGAGATCTCCTGTTCCTCAGAGTCTTCTTCCACTTCGAATGGAAACCCAGGCACCCTCTCCATCTTCTCTGACCCATCTGACTTGACTGCCATCTCCTCTGGCAGTCGATGGACCACAACACTTAAACAACAATGCCCTCCCTATTCACGAGGATATTGCACAGTCTATCACAAAACAGAAATTCCATAGGGCAGCCTTGAAAACAGCTGTTCTTGTTCTATATATGATTCACCCCTGACGCAGTGTTAATGTACCCAATGGTAGGTTTTTATATAAAAACGATCATTTTTAATTCCATTCTTTATATCCCTTTAAAGCCAGGATAATAAAATACTTTTCGGTTAGTCTTCTTTTTTACTTTTATGCTTTTTTCTCTCTGCATTTGGAAGAAATACACTACAAATTGTATGACATAAAATTAGAAAGAACACTAATTTGAATGTAAAGTGTTGTTATTTTGATATAGAGGAATTACCTTTTTATGTCACCGTGACTGTAAACAACTCAAACTGGTTAATTCAAGAAGTGGTATTACTTTGCTAGTGATTCTTTATTCCAACTAATCCTGAGGAGTGCAACAGGTTTTGAGCTGAAGGTGGTATGTAGATGTGGTATGCCAAGGAGCCATAGTAAAGCCACAAGTGAAGTGGTGAGAAAAATTAAACTTTAGTTCAATATAAAAATATAAAATTATGAGATGGATGAAATATAAATAATATGATTATATGTGTAATACAAATTCTCCTCCTCCTCCTCCTTCTCTTTCTCCTCCTCCTCCTCCTTTTTCTCCTTCTCCTTCTGCTTTTCTTTTTCCTCTTCCTCCCTCTTTTCCTTCTCCTTCTCTTTCTTTTTCTCCTCCTCCTCCTTCTTCCCCTTCTCCTCCTCCTCCTCCTCCTCCTCCTCTTTCTTTCTTCTTCTTCTTCTTCTTCTTCTTCTTCTTCTTCTTCTTCTTCTTCTTCTTCTTCTTCTTCTTCTTCTTCTTCTTCTTCTTCTTCTTCTTCTTCTTCTTCTTCTTCTTCTTCTTCCTCCTCCTCCTCCCTCCTCCTCCTCCTCCTCCTCCTCCTCCTCCTCCTCCTCCTCCTTCTCTTTCTTCTGCTTTCCTCCTCCTCTCCTTCTCTCTTCTTCTGCTTTTCCTCCTCCTTCTCCTTCTCTTTTTCTTCTCCTTTTCCTCCTCCTTTCTCCTTTTTCTTCTCCTCCTCCTTCTCTCCTTCTCCTTCTCCTTCTCCTCCTCCTCCCATCCTAGCTATGGTCTATCCACTGCAGGATGAAGGCCTCTTCTACATATTTCCTTCCAACATAATCTTTAGCTTTCCTTTGCCAGTTGGGCCCACAATACTTGTTGATGTTGTTGATCCATCTTGTTTTAGGTCTCTTTGTGGATTCTTTTTATCAAGTGGAATCCATTCTATGCCTGCCTTGGTCCACCTGCCATCAGTTCTTCTTGTGAAGTAACCAGCCCATTTCCAATTCAATTCTTTTACTCTCTTGATGATATGTATACTTTTGTTTGTTCTCTAATCCATGTGCAGGTCTTTCTATTTTGTCTTGTAATGCCAAGCATGCATCTTTCCATGGCTCTTTGCACAACTCTTAGCTTTTATATCGATTAGGAAACTAGTAACACTAACCTCACAATCAATTATTATACATTATTAAATATTTTTATTTTATTTATTATTTATTTATTTTTACTTGCACATATGATTTTTTGTGACAACTTGGGAGAAAGGTAGACTTTCCATCCCCAAAATATTTATAGGAAATACTAGCTCGATACCTGTGCTTCGCTACGAAATTATGTGGTCCGGCTTAGTTTTGGGGAAGGAAAACAAGGAGAAAAATTCTGCCTCTGCCTACCAGCATCCATTGGTGTTCATCTGGCTAGCATCCTGTTAGTGTGTGAAAGAGTTGAGGGCTGTTTGGAAACTGAAACAGTATTTGCTGTGTGAGCAAGAAGGAGACAGCAAGGAGTCTGGGCATGGCTTAGCTCAACTGTTCTGTACTAAAGTTGCTTGGTGCTGTGAAACTGAAACTCCTTTCCTCTGCTTGTGTTTTGCACTTGGAGCAGACTTCTTTTCAGGTGGGGAGGGTAGTAGGAACTCCTTAGTATCAGAGCGTGTTAATAATAATATACAAAATACTAATGCTCTGATGGTCATTTGGAAAAATCCTTCCTTAGTGAGCACTAAGAAAGCTCACTAAAGAAGCCAAGAGGAACATACATGCCAAATTTCAAGTTTGTAGGCTATATGGTTCTGGAAATATATATATATTCCCAAATTTTGGGGAGAAGGTATCTACCTTTCTCCCAAATTGTCACAAACACAATAATAAATACAAAAATAAATCACTTTCAAAGAATTTGACATATTTACAAGAATAGGACAGTTTACACCTTCTATAGAAACTTACCCAAATAGAAAAAAATGTCCTACACATTGTAGGTGCTAGCTAGATAATGTCAAATAGTCATGAGTGAACATGATAGAAGATATGATCTGGTGTTATTCATTAGAAATAGACTCACTCATATTTTCTTAGTCACTAAAATATCTGTTCAAATTTAAAAAAATTAAGAATAGATGTAGTATGTATTTATGAGGAAAGGATAAAAATAAGAGTGTATTATACAATTTCTTTTCATTCTGATGTTAATCAATGTGTGAGAATAGATTAAGGAAGCAATTTGGGGACTTGAAAAACCTAATTTTGTTCTGGCGTAAAGGGCTTCTTTCCAACACTCCCTTTATAAAGTGAGGGGATCATCTTCAGCCCTCCCCATTTTTTTTCCCCTCGATGCCACAATGAAGTAATTATTTTTCTAATCACTACACTTCCTTAGGCACGCTTGATTTTCCAGGGCATTATTTTTGGAACCTTCACACTTGAATAGCTATCAACAACCATTCTTTAAACAGTGGTCAGACTTGCACAGCAGGAGTTCAGTACAGTTCTTTCAATTCCCTAGTTATTGGTGGTTGCTGGTTGCTGGTTGATCTGACAAGTCCATTTGTGATGAAGTCATTTTCACTGAACAATTATGCAGTTCAACAGTTTTTTTAAAATATCCTTCTAGGCATGTCTCCTGATCTCATCCTTTACTGAGCTTTCTAGTTAGCTGAGTTACCCACCTACAAGGGTGGGATTCAAATTTTTTAACAACTGGTTCCGTGGGCGTGGCTTAGTTGGTGGCTGTGGCTTGATGGTCATGTGACTGGGTGGATATGGCTTGGTGGTCATGTTATTGGCTGGGCATGGCCAACTCAATATCACTCATATCGAGGCATGCATCTCCTTGCCTGGCCTCTCATGACTGTGGGGATGCTGCAACAGTCGTAAGTGTGAAAAAATGTTCATAAGTCACTTTTTTCAGTGCCATTGTAACTTTGAATGATCACTCCACACAAGCAAAGTACCAGCAAAGGAGGGGGAAAAAACTCCAGAGAAGTTCCAGAGACAGGAAGTCTAGTCCTGTCAAGAATGTAATCAGGGTTAACAGAGAGGCAGTTTCTGTAAGCAACACCAGAATGTTTCCTTCCTGCCTTCCTTACAGGATTAGGCCAGTAATTTCTTCTAACAACCGGTTCTCCAAACTGCTTAGAATGTTAACAACCGGTTCTAGCGAATAGGTGTGAACTGGTAGAATCCCAGCCCTGCCCACCTAGCTTACTGTATCTCTGCTTACTTACTCTGTATTCCAAGGACAGGAATTTTTTCTCAAGCAACTGTGAGATATAAGAAATGACAACTCTCAAATATTTCCCATAGCCCTATTTCCTATATCAATTGCTGCTCTCCATTTTCAAACATAAAGGCCTTTAAGCTATCTGTCATCCCTTTTATAATTGGCTACATTGAATTCTCACTCTCCCATGCTCCCTTTCTTTTTCTCTAACCATTTTCTTCCATGCTATAATTAACACTTGCCCTAGCTTCAGTAATGCTAACAATCACAAAGCAAAAACTTGCTCTGTCTATCTGCAAACTAATAGCGAACTAACCTAGAGTGCTATTTCAAAAAATGAATAAAAATGTGTATAAATTACATTGGTATCTCTTTTCTACTTTTGATATCTTTTGAGCTCTGGGAATCTATTTTAAAAAGGATACGATTTTCATATTATTCTTCTGTCTAGCCTTCCAGATACTCATACACATTTAGGCAAGAAATATCAAATGCACAGGTACAGTATATCTGGTACCTTGCTCAATAGTAGTAACTGTGAGATATAATACCTTGGTAATGGAATACTGCATTCAGTTTTGGTTGCCATGATGTAAAAAAGATGTTGAGACTCTAGAAAGAATACATAGAAGAGCAACAAAGATGATTAGGGGACTGGAGACTAAAACATATCAAGAACAGTTGCTGGAACTTGGTATGTCTAGTTTAATGAAAAGAAGGACTAGGGGAGACATGATAGCAGCGTTCCAATATCTCAGGGGTTGCCACAAAGAAGAGGCAGTCAATCTATTCTCCAAAGCATCTGAAGGCAGGACAAGAAGCAATGCGTGAAACTAATCAAGGAGAGAAGCAACTTAGTACTAAGGAGAAATTTCCCTGACGGTTAGAACAATTAATCAGTGGAACAACTTGCCTCCAGAAGTTGTGCATGCTCCAACACTGGAAGTTTTTAAAAAGATGTTGGATAACCATTTGTCTGAAGTGATGTAGGGTTTCCTGCCTAAGCAGGGGATTGGACTAGAAGACCTCCAAAGTCCCTTCCAAGTCTGCTATTCTATTCTATTCTATCCATATACAGTATGTACAGATGCATAGCAATAAAAGAATAATACATTTACTGTAACAGCAGAACATTCTGGCCCGTTCCCCCATTTGAGGCCATACAAAAAGATACTTAAGAACAAGACAACAGCTAATTCGGGTCATTGAAGTTATAGCCACATATACTCCACAAGGTATATTTGTGATGATCAATTTATTTGAGACAAAACATACATATATATAATTTCAACAGCCCTCTACGTACGATAAATTCAGATCCCTGGCAGGAACAATCTCTTTTAGGACAGGTTAAAAATTTGTCTTATTAGAATTATTGTGTGAACATTAATTCTGGATAACATACATATTTGAAAATCTGGGATACCTGGACGTTTTATGGTCTTTCCTTTCACATCTTAGTAACTTCAAAATATTCACAAAATATATGCATTTTAGAAAAGTATTTATAAAGCATGTATTTTCCCCATATACAAATTGTTTGCCTGCTAGAAAAATTGTCAGCTTTTACAAAATATAGCCTTTAGGAGAAATGGACATGACAATTAAAATGAATATTTCCCTAAATATTCTCTCTGAATTGTAAATAGTGAAATAATCTTGCTATATAGATGGCAAGATAAAAAATGTAGTCATGAGAAAAACCGAACAGTATAACACATCAGTTTTTGTAGCAGAAATCTGAAAAATATGACTTTTGATGGAAGAAGAATATTTCTACCACTATCCTAGGTCTGTTTTTTTTTTTTTTTTTTTCTGGATGTAAGTTTTCTATTTTATATGTTGTCTACTGTTTCTACTTTTCTACTGTTATTTTCCAATAATACTGTTTAAGACTACATATTGATCTAACACTAGGAATCCTTTTTTTTTCTTTTTATCTAGCTCAAGAAAACAAGTAATAATAATATTAATAATGAAAAGTAATACACTCTCATTATCTCTTACTCTCTCCCAAACAAGGAAACTTAATTACCCATTTTTCCCAAAGCAGCCCTTCTGAATATTGGCCCAAGTTATATTTCCTTAAAAAAGTATCTAATTAAGATTTGTCACTATTAGCATATTTACACATGAAGGAATGTACGTGCAGACAAGAATATTTGCACAGTGTGCCATTCTCATAACAGGAAGCTATTGGACCAGAATTCGTTTTTTTCAAAAATGTGAGCAAAAGTAGTTCTAAAACATTTTCCTTTGCTACTATTAATTAATCTACTTCCTTTCATTCAAAACAATGTATGTAATAGGCCTGTCTACATATTGGAGATAAACAGCATATGTTGAATGAATATGCAGCACTTTTATAATAGTGAACTTGAATTTTGCTCCTCTGTCAATTATGTGAATATATACAACACCCAAATATTCATAAAACCATTTTTAATTTTCATCTAACTTGCTGAAAGGAAGGAAATGGAAAAAGAAGGGGAGGAAGAACAGAGAAAAAATAACTTCCAAATCATCTACTGTTACAATCTTATCTTGTCAAAACCTGCTAAAATATTTTAAGCAAAAGAAAATTCTGCACTATTCAATTTTGTAGCAATGCTTATGGTACTTTTATAACAAAAAAAATATTTGTATATTCCTTGAATCTATTTGTCTGCATTTATTTCATCATAAATATAGGTAGTAAGATCTAAATATAGTAAATATAGATAACCCTGAAAAAGAGTGTTTTTCTTATTACAACATCATTTAACTTTCCATTGCTAAGGAGTAGGAAAATTTGTAATGAACACATCATGCTCATAATATAGATTTATGATCAAATATGGATACATTATTCTGGGACATATTCACAAATCAGGTGAATGGTTCCTCAAATAAGGAAAATTGAATTAGACCAGATAATCAATAGGTCAACACAAGTGAGGATTAATATATCAGTTTAGGAGTCAAGTGTCTAGATTAGCTGTCAAGTGTAATAATGGATTGTAATATCACCCATGGGGCCTATTTTAATTATAGATTTTAGCAGTACCATTATGACAAGTGTTTTACTATTTCCTTTTTAAAATATGTTTAATTGAACTGTTATCACTAGAATTTTTTTTTATGACCAAATTAACTCTTGTCAAACGCACAGTTTTTGTTATATACTAAAAACAAGTTTTATTTGCCTTTGCATATAAATCCATTAGAAGGGAAGGATTAAGTTATAAATAGACTGGACAGAGTTGAATTGGGAAAACATTCTCCACGCTCTATGTTAAAATAAGTGTCATGCTCCCATCGGAGCCTGAATCCATGGAGTAGGATGAGCTGGAGCTTGGGCTGACAGAGGTCGAGGGGGCAGCCTTGTTGGATCCAGAGGAATGCATGGAGGAGCAGAACAAGGCAGCCCAGGCCCCTTGGGCTTGGGATGGCTTGCCATTAGAGAGGAATGGGGACAGGATGACTAAGAGAGAGTAGGCAGTGGAGATAACAGAGCTCAGGTGGAGCAAGGACCATCCACTCCTGATCTCCAAGCACGGAAGTGGAGAGGAAATGGGAACAGCACAGGCCGACCCGACAACTCAGGGAGGAGAGCACCCAACCCCTCTTCACAAGCCACACCTGGAGACTGAGACTTAAGGAGACACTGTGGGGAGGGACATTTGTCAGGAACAAATGCTGAATTCGTGGAGTTTTGTGTGCAGTTGCTGACAACTGGAGTTTGCAGGACTTCCTGCCTTGTTCCTTGCTTTGTGGACTCGTTGCCTTATTCCTTGCTTTGTGGACTCATTGCTTTGTTTCTTTGCCTAGCTGGACTTCTTGCTTTGTAGCTGTTGAGCTAACAGCATTTAACAGGTGGACTACTCGCAGCCAGAGGCTGCTGTGTGTGAAAGAGAGCGCTTTGCTTCAGGACTTGCCATAAACATGGGAGCGTTTTGGGGAAAGTTGGAGCAATAAAGCAGAGTTTGAACTATCACCTGGCTGTGTGCCCTTCATGCCTTGTCCTGGGTCATCATAATAAAGTTTTCATCAAGTAAATTCATGTTAAAGGGATCCTCAGGGGAATCAAGAGGGATCAAGAAGAACAGGAGAGCCATGATTTCCAGTTTGCAAGGCTTCGGCGGCAGCAGGAATCCGCGATCGTGCGCAGTTCCTGCTGCGCTCGCTGCCGAAGTTCCTCCGATCCAGCTGCATCTGGAGGATATGGTTGCTCCATAGAGGCAACCAAAGAGAGAGGAGATCCGGGTAGGGGCTTGGGGGTATCGCAAACCCCCTCCCCAGTTGGCTAAACTCCTTTTTCCCTAGGCGGTGGAGCGGCGGTCAGCAATGGACGCCACAAAGAAGCCTGCAGCTGGGTAAGATTGTGCAGGAGGAAGTTGAAGAAAGTGAAAGCTTTTTGGCTGAACCGGGACAATAAGGAACTTTTAAACACCCTGGAATCTTTATTGGTTGAATGATACATTGTTTCCTAAGAAGATTGGAAAGCGGCGGAAGAAAAGTGAAAGGGAAAGTTATTTTTTATCACTCTCCCTCCCCATGGAAATAGCTGATGGAAATCGGAAAAACCTGCTTGGGCATAGAAGGTAATTAAATTTCAAACTTAAAGCCAAGAGGATAAAAGATTTCTGAACATTGGAATTAAAAACTAAAACTTTTTCTTTGCTATAAGTGGGAGGGAAGAGGTAAAGAACTTATTTTAAGATTGTATTGAAGGAGACTGCTTGCAGTTTATAAGATTAGAAATAAATGACAATAAGGCTTCTAAAAATTACTTTGGGACTGTGTAATTGAACGCTACCCCAGGAAGAGAAAATATAAAAAGAAGAAAGTGCTAAATGAAACAATTTGTTCTGATTTGGACTGCTTTATGACTTTTGGATTTTTGGGAACTATTTCTTGAAGGATTAAAAACATTTGGGTTGTGTTTAAGGGAAAAAAATGGCACTTTCGGTTGAAGAATTGCAAATGGAATTTCAAAAGTTAAAAGAAGAGGAACAAGAAGGCAAGGGCTCTTCTGGATCTATTTTTCACTTTTTAGAAATGGCGATTTCTACCTACCAAGAAATACAACAACAAGGAGGCTGGGATGAAGGAGAAGAAGCCATCTTTAATGGACAAACAATCTTACTTGAAGAAGAAAAGAGAAAGAGAGGAAAGAAAATGGAGAATTCAGAACTTAAAAAAGCAACCAAGAAAGGGAAAAATAAGATGAAAAATCGATACAATGTCAGAAAGCAACAGAAAAGAGAAATACAACAGAGGGAAGATTAAGAGAGTGGAGTTTGAGAGATGGGGGGGTAAAAAGGCTAGAATTGACAAGAAAGGAAGGGAAAAAGGAAAGAGAAGTTATAAAGGTTTAAAACAAGATGTTAAAAAACAGGTTTTTTTCAGAGACAAAGGGTAAACTATAATTTAAAAAATGATTCTGCAAAAGTACATAAGATTGTATTGTAGATATTAGTATTTGAAATTGAGTTAGAAAATATTATATGAGTTAATAATGCATTAAAGGGAACGTATAAAAATGTTTAAGATTTAACAATAGTGTTTAACTTTCTATGGAAGATTGTCTTTACTATTTTATAAACTTAATTCTCTTTTTTTCTTTGTTTTATTATTCTAAAATGTGATACGTAGAATGTACTAAGCAGAATCAGTATGGAAAGTATGTATTATTTTAAGTGTTAAATTTAGGGGAAAGATAAAAAGTTGTCATACTTCAACTAGTTATTACAGGAGAAATATTGTATTAGAAAGAAAAGAAAAATAGATAATTGAAAGAAAACGGACAAAAGATGCAAGTACAATCATCTAAACTGAGATGAAATAAATAAAATAGAATTAAGAGAGTGAATGAAGAGAGAAAATATATAGAAAATACAGAATGTTAAATAAGATATGAAATAGTATATTAAGTGAGCATGAATTTGATTTATGTCTGTACAAAAAGATGTTACCCGGGGTAAGCCGCTTTCCAAAAAGAAGTTTTATGTATTTATGTTTTGTGTTTTGTTTGTTTATCAAAACGTTAGAAGAATGTTGGAAGAGAATAATGAAATTTTCAAAAAGACAGATGGATATAATGAATATATATAATTTAAGGCAAAAGAAATATAATTGAATAGAAGGGAAGGGAGAAATAAAGAGAAGTTGGGAAAAGATATGAAGTTGAACAGATAAGATGAATATACATATTAAACTGTGTTGGTATGGAAATGTGATAATTTGGAATTATCCTGTCTTTAAATAAGATGTTTTTTTTTTTTTAGAAAAGATGTCCTATGTTATTATTTTACGTTTTGTTTGTTTGTGTATTGTTTTTTAAAATTAATAAAGCTTGTTTTTTTTTTTGTTTTTTTTTTTAAAGAAGAACAGGAGAGCCACTTTGGTCTACTGGTTATGGCAGTGGTTCTCAACCTTTTCTTCATCAGGGACCTCCTTGAAATACCTTTTGTGGACATGGACCACCAAAACTTAATTCAAGATTTAAATCATAACATTTCTTCAAGCCTTTGAGAACTTGAAGACATCACACACACCTCAGGTGCCTATGTACCACAGGTTGAGAACCACTGGCATCAAGCTAGAAAGCAGGAAGCCATTAGTTGAAGTACTGTATTAGCCATAAAAGCCCAAGGGACCACTTTGCTTTCAGCTCAACCCATCTCCCAAGGTGGTTGTTGTGGAGAAAATAGGAAGAAGAAGGTGGATATGTTCGTCACCTTAAGATGTTTGTAAATATAATAAAGGTGAGATAAAAATAAATAAATAAATAAATAAATAAATAAATAAATAAATAAATAAATGATCAAAGCAGTATCATGCGGATGCAGTGCACGACCTACCCATTTAGTATGCACTGTACATTGTGACATTACACTTAATCTCAAAAATTGTAGATTTTTGAGGGTACATTTTAAAGTGGAGATTTCAACTTGGAGAATTCCCCAGCCACCCTAGACTCTAGATCAATTTTAACCTATCATACAACCTGCCATTAGTTCTTAAAAAAATATTACCTGTTCCTTCTAAAACACAACTTTCAGTAACATTGTCTGGATATCACTGATTATGCCATAAAGCCCTTCATGGCACAAGACTGGGTTATTTCCAGAATCACCTGTCATCATCACCTGCTCTGCTATCCATGTTTGCAGCCTTGAATTACTTATAAAGCAATAAAACCAGGACAAAAGTCAAATAAATAAATACATCTCTATCTCCTTTAAAAATACATTGAGAAACTACCTAATGTATATAGTATAAAAGGAACATTAGTTTGTGCTAAATATGCTAAGCTATGGGGATGAAACAATGAATAAGAATTATGCAGAATAATACCATAGTTATTAATATATATCTTTTTAAAATCAAAGCCTTATAATTATGAGGCAGTACTTCTAGAAGTATAAGGTAATATTTTGATATCAATTAAGCAAGAAGAAACAGATTGGTTTTAACACTCAGTAAAATTCTTTTATTGACTTTATTTTTTCATAGACAATTTAGCTATAAATAATGCATGCAAGTAGCCATTGTGCCATTTTGTGATTTTATGTTGGTTAAGATTATGCTCTATGGCATTAATTGTATGAAAGCTCAAATGTTTTGAATGCAATTTTGAAAATACTTTCTGCACAAATTTTGGAATAAATTACATAGGAATGAATTTAGTAGTTTGCAAAGTAGTTTGTATTGTTTTTCTAAGACGGCACACTTGATAGTTTGGTATATGATATTTAGAAATCCTGGCTGATATAGGGCTACAATATCTGGGCCACAACTATCTGGATGGGCTATTAGATAGCACAATAATGAGATACAGAAAACTCTATTATTTCCTCTCATAATAATCAGGAAGACAGACTTGAATTCTCCTTTTTGACATATGAATGGAAAACCATCCAAGATCAAATTAGTATGTATGAATAAAGACTTAGTTATTCAACTATTTTATGATTGAAAAGGACACAATTATTATAAATTACTTAGTATAAATACTTATACTAAGATTACATATTTACCCACAATGCTTTTCCATGTAGGTGGCATTAACCAGGTCATAGCGTTCATTCTCTAGAAATACTTCATGTTTGAGTATTTCCTATTTTGAGTATTTTCCTATAGCATGTTTTACTTTCCTATTTAGAAGATGTAGACTTTTTAAAATAAAAACACAGCCCTCTTCAACAACTACATATCAATGTTATCCCCATGAGCTCTTGTATACTGTTCAGTCTTCAGATTATGCATTGGATCAAACCATAAGAAAACAAAAACAAAACTTTTGCAACAACATCAGGAGTAGGTGTGAGGATGAATTAATTTATTTGCATTCAATCTTGTACAATATATTTGATATGGTTAATTGACTTAATAATAGTATCTATCTATCTATCTATCTATCTATCTATCTATCTATCTATCTATCTATCTATCTAGCCTAACTATCTTATATCAGACCATGTAAATAATTACAGATAAGATCATCTCAAGTCTGAAGTTGTAAAAGTGTTAAGATTATCATTAATTTGTTCAAGCAGCACAGCCTTTCTTTTCAGTTTTGTGCTCAAGAGAGAAGAAGCTTTTAAGAAGACATATTCAAGGACAAAGCAGCAATGATAAGTGACTCTAATAATAATCTGAAAAGGATTCAGCATATGAAACACTAGCAAGAATATTAATTACATTTGTTCTTATGTGTGTCCTTTTAAGCAAATTCATTATGCAGAGAAAGGATTTAGTATAAGAAAACACAGAATATTTGAAATACCTGGAATAAATACAGCAGAGGGAAATTAAGTTAATAGGACCACTTTGAAGACTTTGAAAGAAGAAAATTAAAATGGACTGTGAAAATATAAATCTATGTCAATAAGTATACCAAGTAAGGCATACCAACTAAGGCATTTTACACATTATTAATGTGTCTAATATTATCTCTTCTCCTTTAGGACTCAATTCTCTCTCTCTCTCTCTCTCTCTCTCTCTCACACACACACACACACACACACACACACACAGAGAGAGAGAGAGAGAGAGAGAGATATTACTTCAGGTTTGAATGTCTGCAGCAGCATGGAATAATAT
The DNA here is from genome assembly GCF_049901735.1 of Notechis scutatus. Taxonomy (NCBI): domain Eukaryota; kingdom Metazoa; phylum Chordata; class Lepidosauria; order Squamata; family Elapidae; genus Notechis; species Notechis scutatus. The sequence continues at coordinate 63,623,168 of NC_142012.1, read as the reverse complement.
AAAGTGATACAAATTAATATGTGACCATTATAGAGCAGTGGACTTTCAAGAAAAGCATACAATATAGCCTCATAGGAAAAAACTGAAACCAGATTTTAGATTTTCTCATTTCAGTTTCAAACTAAGGGCTAAATTTAACATCTGCACTTGTATCCAAATAATTTCACAGGTGTCTACTCCCACAAGCACCTCATATTCAGTTTCTAACTCTATTAAGCAATAATATTTCTTTATGAATCCTAAACATTTGAACCTTATTACTTTTTTCCCTCAAGGCAACTCTGGTTTTCCCCAATTTACTTATTCTGTATGTTACACTTTGCAGTTCTGTAATAAAACAATTGACTATAATAGTTTAATTAGAACATCTGATATCCACTTCCACCTCAGGCTTTGTTCACATTATATCTTACTTTCCTCTTAAGCTGGGCATGCTTAAGGCTAGAAAAGATTAATTGTTGAAGGCATTGTCTCATTGCAAAATAAAAGGTTCAAAGTTATATATTCTCAAGGATTTTTTCTTATGATTGTGTGACGAATGTCTTCTATTTAGGCTCTTCAGCTCCATCTTCTGGCATATTTGTGATGAAAGCCTTACTGACTAGAACAAGTAGGGATTGGGGGTTATTCTAAAACTGATACTTAAGGAGAGGAAGTTTAGTGACAATGTAGATTAATTCATCACAAACTAGGACAGACTTTGTGCAAACATTTCCACTTCTTATAATCTAATTTGTTAACTTCCAAATGTTTCAAAATATGACAGAATAGCTGGCTCCGTGTTACTGTTTTACTAGCATTGATCAAATTAAAAAAAAAAATGAAAGAACATAAATTATGGTGAATATACTCTATTTCCAATAGATTTTACTCTCCTTCCAGACATGCTGAAACATTAAATCCCAGATCAAACTATGCTGAGAAAGGATTTTGACAGAATACTACATTTGAAAAGGGCCTATTTTGCCATTATTAATTTAGGAGGATGTTTGAAGAGGAGACAATTGATTTTTTTTCTTTCCAAAATTCAAACTACCCATTTTTTTTTTGTTCTGGAATGCAAATTAAGATTTTGAATTAAATCAACTGCAGTTGTTTGGGTGCTATGTTAAATTAGACTCCTGTGTGCCAGGGGACATCCCAAAATGCCAGTCCTGAATTACACCAAATAATACACAGTCCTGAGACTTACACATAATAATTGTCATTACTTTATGGCTAAAGTATCTGCAGTTCTCTCTTTGCCCAGAGGTTCAGGTTTCTGTTTCACAGTGATGTGAAGTTGAAACAGACAAATAGTAGGTAAAAATCAGTCAGTGGCTAAAAAGGAAACACTGGGCCAACATTCTATTTTGGCTCACTTTATTTATTATTTTATTTATTTATTTGATTTGTCAATCGCTTACGACATAATAGATAATAAGAATAAACATGAGTATAAATACAGGAAATATGTATGAATAAAGGAGAACAATAGGACAAGGATGATAGGCACGATTGTGCACTTATGCACGCCCCTTACAGACCTCTTAGGAATGGAGTGAGGTCAATAGTAGATAGTTTGAGGTTAAAGCAGTGGGGGTTAGTTAGAGGATGTAACAACAGAGTCAGGTAGTGCATTCCAGGCATTGACCACTTTGTTGTTGAAGTTGTAGTTTCTGCAATCAAGTTTGGAGTGGTTTACATTGAGTTTGTATCTGTTGTGTGCTCTTGTATTGTTGTGGTTGAAGCTAAAGTAGTCATTGACTGGTGGGACATTGTAGCATTTTATTAAATGTCAGCGTTTGGGATTTGGCCAATTAATTGGTTTGTGGGCAGTTGAAAATACAGGCTGTTTGAGAGACTCTCCTCATGGTGATTGCCCAGCTATAGTTCAGTCAATTTTCTGAATTCCCATGTGGATGTTGTTTCTGATTCTTTTTCTGCTTAATGTGATGACCTGGGGTATAGCACAAAAGCAACAAAGGTATAAAAATAGGTAAAGTCCGTTTAATGCCTCCAACTTGACCCCCAATGTCCAGTTATCCTCAGCTGGAGAAAAAACTCTCCCAAGAACAGTTTTTAAAGGGAAGAAATTCCATCTGAACCCAAATACATATAACGTATACCGTATTTGCCGGCGTATAAGACAACTTTTTTGCCCTGAAAAAGATGCCTCCAATTGGGGGGGTCGTCTTATATGCCGGGTCGTCTTATACGCCGGACAAATAGTAATTGGGAAGCACTGCGGCTGCCCCAGCTGAGGCACTTTGCGCACCGTGGAAGCGAATCCTGTGAAGCCGAAAGGAGCAGCCAGCCTTCTCCAGCTCCCAAGGAAGCGAGGCTCGCACCGCCGAGCTCCGCTGAGGTATCCGGCTGGGGCTGTCAGGAGTTGTTACCGCTGGCGCGGCTCCGCGCGGCTCCAGTCCCGCGTTGCCTCGGGAAGGAAAGGCAAAACCAGGAGCCGCTGCTGCCATTGCAAGCGCCGCCGCGCTCTTCCTTTTGCCTTTCCCTTCCCGAGGCAACGCGAACTGGAGCCGCGAGCCGCGCCAGCGGTAACAACTCCTGACAGCCCCAGCCGGATACCTCAGCGGAGCCCGGGCGGTGCGAGCCTCGTTCCTTGGGAGCTGGGAGAAGGCTGGCTGCTCCTTTCAGCTTCACGGGATTCGTTTCCACGGTAGACAAAAGTGCCTCAAAAAAAAAAAAAAGTGCAAAAGTGGAAGGCGTGCGGAAGAGGGGCGAGTATATAACAAACTATATTTTGAGTGGAAATGTTGGGGGTCGTCTTATACGCCGGGTCGTCTTATACGCCGGCATATATGGTAAATAAAAACCAACACAAACCACACTGCACCAATTAACGAGACCGGGCAGGATAAGGAATTGAAGACTTCAAAAGATAACAAAACATACACAGTTGGGAGGATTTCAGAATTCAGATAAAACTTGACAAACCAAAATAATTCATGCTTTGCTTCCAGCTGGAGCTGTGCACAAACACCCCCTTTATCCTGTTTCCCCAGCTGCAGCTAATGAAGGGAATCAGGGCCTTTTTCTCCCCCATAACCCACGTTGCTCCCTTATCCATTCCTCCCTGTGTGCCCTAGGATGAAGAGGGGGTGGGCATGGGTCTTTCTCTGAATGCCCAGCTGGACTGTGCCTTCCCCAGTTTCCTCCACAGCCACTGGAGCCACACTCCCACTCCCTATCAGCTGTTCCACTTCTCCCTCGGAATCAGATTCCAACAGGTGCACGACACTTAAAGAGAAAATTGAGTTCTTGATTCCCTTCCATTTTAGTGCTAAGAACTGTTTGCCCTAATCTCACTTGCAAGCCCTTGTTAATTGTACATGGTAGTGCAAAGTGTGCTGCATCTCTAAGATTGTTTTTAACATTTACTACCAACATTAAGTATCATAACGATTCCAATCACAGAACTAAACGCACCCTGGCCTCCACTGCTTATTATCACCATATCCACTGAGATGTATAGACCACTCAAGTGTATTTTCACTTTATTTTCAAACTACAGCATAAAAAAAGTTTCATTGTAATCTGAGTCATGCACAGAGCTCTACAGAACAAAGAACTCTATTCCATTCTCTTGATTGGCAGACAATGTTATGTTCAGACAAGGAAGTGATGCCAATTTAGAGTGATTATTTCATGAAATAGCTGGTCTGAATAAAAGAATATTCATAGGACCTCTTGACAGTAATTAAAAACTAGGGTGTACCTTTTCAATTTCAAGGAAGAAACATACCCAACTGTGTATTTGTAAGCATAAAGAAATCTGCTTTGCAGTGTTAGAATTGTTGAAGGTTCTTCTTTCTGTAGAACTTGAACTTTTATAACTGGTTTGTCCCAAGTAATCATGGGCCTGACCTATCTAGAAAGTGAGGCCCAGTTTTTTTGTCTCAGAGCAGCTGAAAAATAATATAAGAGGAACATTTTAACACATCCTTTGTCATGGTTAGATCACTTTCCATGCAGTTGCAGAACTCTACAAAAGATGGATGGGAAAAGGACTATTCATTCTAACTATCACAGATAGCTAATGGATCCTGCTGCTTCTCAAAGGGGCATTTTTTGAAGTTTATCAAAGTCCCAGGGAACAGTTTTGCTGACTGCTTTTGTGGTGGGATTTGACAGGATTGCTCCTATTTCTAACTAATCCAAGGAATTCTTGGTTAACACTGTGTGTGTATGTCTGGGAGATGAACTAAGAGAGAAGACATGTTGATCAACATTGAATACAGTTAAAAAATGTGATTGAATAATTAGAACTGAAGTTATACCATGTCAGTAAAAGTAAGAATATTTTTATTTTTCTGACTCATATTACATATATAGATAGCTGTCCAGGAGTATTGTTCAGAGTAAGCACTGTTCCACTTGGAAAAGATCAGAAAATGTCCCATTTTCTAGATCAGAAAATAGTCTGCTGGCCTATTGCAATAAATTTGCTTGAGCATCCAGAAGATAAATTGCTCACCTTGAAATATCTAGCAGTTTGTCTCCCCCTCTGGAAACAGTATCTTGATTTGAATATTCTGGATAATTATCAACCAGTCTCTCATCCTCCTGTTCAGAAAGAGTGTTGATAATAGAAAATCCTTCATTCAGAATTCAGGCTCGAGTATGTGGTTTCTTCCACTAACCCCAAAAACTTTAACCTCAGACTGTCTACGGTTGACCTCACCCCATTCTTAAGAGGTCTGTAAGGGGCGTGCATAAGTGCACCAACGTGTCTACTGTCCTTGTCTTAATGTTTCCTTTTATTTGTATCCATTTCATGTATTAATAATCATGTTTATACTTATATATATTATCAAGTTCATGCTTGACAAAATAAATAAAGAAATAAATAAAATAAATAAATAAATGGAGCCAAAACCATATTTGTCACTCTTGCTGATGACCTTTGATAGGACTAGGATGGAGGTACATTTCTCCTCGTTCTGTTGGATTTATCAGCTGCATTCAATGCAATCCACCAAGTTCTTGTTTGGTAACATGTTTAAAAGTTTGGAAGTGAGAAACACTGCTTTGGTACAATTTTCAAGTCAAGGATTCCTGTAACTCATTCCACCAGAAGTGATTGTCTGGATAACTAAATTGGACATCCAGTTATGAGGCCACTGCCATACCACATAGAAGTTTTACTTATAAATATGTGGAGTATGTGTATATGTTTATCTCTTTTCTGTTATCTTCTCATCATATGCTAAATAAATAAATAAGGGGAGGAAACAGAGATGTATGTAAAAATAGCTCCTTCCTGTTCAAATTTTGTTGTCCATTTGTTAGGCATCCGGAAATTGTCCATGGTAATCAATCACTCTGAGACAAGTATAATCTCCAACTGATTTATTAGGAACAGCTCTGGTACGTCTATGGAATTTCCAGAACTGAAGTCATTTTCAGTGCGTTTCACAAAATCCACCTTCTCTCCTCCCACTTTTTACACTTCATTAATCACGAGAACCAATTAACTGCAGCTGGAATTTTTTAATGCAACATACAAAATAACCTTGAACGTTCCAACTCCTCCACCCCCTTTTTCCTTATAACATTCTTGGCAACTGAATCTCAGAACTGACACCGTTTGTTTAGAATGAACTGCACCATTTTTCTGGTTTTTCTTGCCTTACGCCAATGTCACTGTCATTCTTTCAGTATTATAATATTTCTGCAATGCATTGTAGGGGGAAAGGCATAAAATCACTATTAAGCCAAAGTTACAAGAGTTTATTTTCATTTCCTCTTTTTCCCTCTAAAATTAGACATACAGGGTAGATTAGCAGTCATGCACCTGATCAAATGAACCAGTTTAAATACTTTGGTGTTGTATTTCACTATTTGGTGACATGAACTGCTGAAAGCCCAAGTTCAGGCCACATAAAATGGCTAAAGATCAGGATTTACTACTTTACAGGTCTTTTATCAAATAGGTCATCCACTGAAATCCTTGGCCCTTGGAGTTTTCTGAACAACTGCTCAACTTTTATGGTGCGCAAACATGTACCAATAAAGAAGAAAAGCTTTATAATCTTTCTCAAGGTAAGTGACATTTGCCTAATCCCTTTGCTATAGATTTTCTTGCCAAATTCTTTCTCTACATTTTTGGGTTTAATCCCCATTATTTGTTCTCCCGAAAGACCAACAGCCAGGATCAAATAAAGCTTTTATTTTTTTAAAAAAAATACTCTTCACTACTCAGCTGGTAAGTTAGAAGGGATAGCTGTATATCTTATGCAACATTAACCTCAACTAGAACCTTGCAGAAAAGGGATTACAAGTTGAAGGCACACTTTAGTATTCGACATCTGCTCCAACAAAGCCAAATGCTACTCCCGGTATTGTGTTCTGTCATTAAATTCATGAGGCATGCATAAGAAGTAAAGACCTATGTGTAATAAACTGATAGAGGTTAGGAAGGAAAAGAAATATCAGGCAATGGATACAAGTTGCTATTAGTAACAGGTTTGGGAGAGATCCAGGCAAGGCAAAATCTTTAAATTTACCATTCAGTTTATGATGTACAAAAAAACATGTTTCTTCATCCATGCTCTGATAATAATACAGATGTACTTGAGTTACAAATCTAATGGAACCTGCCCTTCATGGTTACAACTTGCGACAGTCATAAAATGGGTCAGTCACATGGTTGTGTAACCTTTTTTGCATCAGTCATGAAAGCAAATCACCACAGTCGTTAAGCGAATCTGACCATTAAGTGAATGCTGCAGTTTTTAAACAAGCTAATTGTTTGCTATGGTGCAGTTTTGCTGAAAACCAGAAATAAATGCTGTTTTATGGTCACATAACTGCAGGACACTGCAAGCAGCCATTAGTGCATCCCAAGCACCCAAAGGGTGGGCAACTGTTGGAACCTCGAATCCAGGTCAATCCCCCCCAGGTAGGTCCATCAGAACTTTGAATGATTGCTAAGTAATGGGTGATAAGCTGAGGGCCACCTATAGGTGATATTTCTCTACAAAGAAGGAGACAGGAAGAGGATACAAAAAGAGGGATGAGAAGTTTTTCTTTTTAATTTTGCTTCAATGCAAAAAAAAAATAGCAAAGCCTAAAATTAAATCAAATTGATGACTGAGGAATATTATACAACTTGCACATATATGCTTATGCAAATTAGGAATTTGCTACTTCTAGATACAACCTTGCATTCTGAATTCACAGCAAACGCCTGCAAAATGTGCTGACTAGAATAAAGCCCATTTAAGCTTTAATTAAATTAAAGATTATCAATACATTGTTTAGTCTCCTCTTAAAGAAAAGTTGCATTCCCCAGAATGTGTAAAAATAAATTAGTAAAGCATTTGCAATATTTATTTACTCTTATAATAGTCAGATCTTTTAATGTTCACTATTAAATATTTACTGTTTTTGTTTATTGTTGATTCTTAATGGTCATGAAATTCTATTGGTCTATGGAGAATCAGCTTCAGTTGCTGCAACAATAGATTTCTGCATTAAATATTTTTACTTCTCTGGACAATGAAAATAAAATTCAAAAATAAAACCATTAGTTTTGTGCAAGGAAAGGAAAATTACAGACTTTCTGGTTTTCAGTAGTCAATGAAGCAATGTCAATGTTTAGAGAGGGAATGTTGAAATTTAGCTCTAATAATTGGCTTTGCTGAATTAGGACAATATAAAGTCATAAAACACTGCAATAGTTTTATCCTATTATATGACATAAGGGAAGATCCAAGAAATCATCACACTGAGATGTGGTTTTGAAACCCAAATACTCCACGGTGAAAAAGACTAGTTTTAATGTTCTTATTCTATCCAGGGAAACAAACCAACATTATTGTTTAATGCAATGTGAGAACACTGTATCCCTCAGGCCAGGGGTGTCAAACTCAAGGCCCACAGGCTGAATCCAGCCCACATGGTGCTTACATCTTATAGTACATGGGGCCACCCTGGAAACAGTGATGGACTGGCCCATGCATGCCTCTACCAGCGAAAAGGAAGCTCGGAAGGGCTCCCAAACTCCATTTTCACTCTCAGAGCACTGCTGGAGGCTGTCACAGCCAAAAACAGAGCCCTGGTAAGGGTGCCCCCAACATGAGTTATGTTGAGCTGGCCATACTCACTCTGGCCACACCCAGCTTGGCCACACCCACCCAGCCCCTAAGGTCAAACACAACCCTGATGTGCCCCCTCCATGATATCAAATTTGACAGCCCTGCTTTAGCCTAAAAGATACATTCAGACCTAGAAAAAGAACACATGTATCTGCCACACAATCTATAACGGTTTGTGGGAAATGGCTGTGGGAGATCGGGTGAATGATGCTGCCTAGGGGGATGTTCAGGTAAGAGACAATAGAAGAGGCACAGAAGCAACTCCCCCTAAGTTCTTGGGCTGTAAAAGTGATAAAGAATCTGCAAGATTCTGTTAATGTAATTTTTAATAAAATAGCATTCAATTATATGGTAGTGTTTTCTCTCTAGTAGGCCTGGTAATGCTGGGTATCTGGTCATGGGAGATATTCCTTAATTAAAGAGAAATGGCATTCTTTTTTTAAAAAAAATTCTCAGAAAACCTTGAAAGAATTTCAGAAGAGAAGGAGAAACTCCCACGTATTTAGAACTAGCCAATAATCTGGTGTTGCCCGGGTATTTATTTATCCCAATCCTGTATTAGACATGAAAATCTTGTAGTCGGGACTCATTGCTGTTGTACTGTCTGTCACACAATTCTTCTATTCCTCCACAAGAGGGAGCTCTGTGAACCCGTTACCATGGCAGAAGCCATTTTAAGACACACACCGCTGAGGGGTGTTAAGGTTGTCTTACCTCCACAGTATTTGTTTCCAGAGGGTAAGACATCTGTGTACCAAGTTTGGTTGAAATTCCTCGACGCGTTCCAGAGTTATGCTGGAACATACATATATACAGCCTTTTATACATTAAAAATAATATAATAATAATATAATATAATAATATTATATATTATATTATAATATAATATTATAATATTATATTAGAGAGAGAGAGAGAGAGAGAGAGAGAGAATAAAGAAAGAATATAGATAGAGAAGAAGAAGAAGAAGAAGAAGAAGAAGAAGAAGAAGAAGAAGAAGAAGAAGAAGAAGAAGAAGAAGAAGAAGAAGAAGAAGAAGAAGAAGAAGAAGAAGAAGAAGAAGAAGAAGAAGAAGAAGGTGATTATGATTTCAGTATTCCACTATGCAATAATTAAAATAACTTGCTTAAACCTAATTTTAAGAGAAAATTGAATGGATAAGAAAAGGAATGCATTTGCTAGTGATACATTCTTTGTTGGCCCTGATTAAAGAAACAGAAAACATTCTGTTGAATCAAAATTACTGATTTAAAGTTCCAACACAACTGCCCTTCAGGACTTCAGAAATAACTGTAGGCTGTTTACATCATAAAATATGCAACATTCATTCCATCCATCAAATTGAGCAGTTTGGCTATTGATTACTGTGTCTTGTTTTCACATGTCCTCCCAACTTTTCTAAGCCCATTTTTGATAATAAGAAAAAGTAATGAGGTGGAATTATTCATGTTTGCAAACAAATGGGTCATTTAGCAAGACCCTTTCATTAAACTGATCATTAATCACATAGTAAATAATCACTAATATATCCAGATACTTATGGTCTATTAAAATATGGATATGCTCTAAGCTTTGGCCAATTTTTTAAAATATTTTGCCTCTCAGTTTTCCAGGTTCCAAACATCCTCCAAAATATTGATAATATAAATAATCAGAAATGTATTAAATTACTCTTATAATTATTACTTTAGATTCAGTAGACAAAAATATAAATATTTTAGAAGCATTGCAGAGATACAGATGATTAATTCATAAATATTATGGTTGAAAACAATTCAAAGGTAAACAAAGTATAAATGAAGGAAATCATTATAGGATAACTTGGGGGTGAAAGATCACGCAGAGATTTTCAAAATAAAATAAATGTGTTTGGAGATTTATTTATTTATTGGATTCCTCAATAAGTATTCAAAATTTGATTATAATTCTTCCTAGTTCCCTTTTGAGTATTTATTTATTTATTTATTTATTTATTTATTTATTTATTTATTTATTTATTTATTTATTTATTTGATTTGCCAATTGTTTACAAGATAATAAGTATAAGTGTATACATAGTTGTGAATACATGAAATGGGTACATATAAGAAAAATAAAAGAAGAATAAGAGAAACAATAGGACAGGGATGGTAGGCACGTTGGTGCGCTACAGACCTCTTAGGAAAGGGGTGAGGTCAATAGTAGACAGTCTAAGGTTAAAGTTTTTGGGGTTTGGGGAAGAAACTACAGAGTCGGGTAGAGTATTCCAGACGATAAACTAGTCTCAGGAAGAGATTTAATGTTTACGTTATATTCCAAACAACTGGAGTTTGTCTACCTATGAAGAGTTTTAGATATGTTGTGTTTGGGTTGCTGTGAAAATATATATCCTTTTGGAAGAACAATTGTGTATCAAACTCTAAAGTTGACTAAAAAAAATTCTCAAATCTTAACATTTTAACAAGACCATTAAATATGACTTGTTATGGATTTAATTTGTTATTCAATTGGTGGCCATTATTTGTAGAAACATAATCTGATTATTTTTGATATTGTTCAAAAGTATAGAAAGTTTAATTTTAATATATTATTGTATTGTCTTTGTTTTTTTCATTTTCCCTCATGGTTTGTATTAAGATTTTTTTAAAAAAAATATAGCTTATCTTTTAATTATTATTATTATTTATTAAATTTATATGTGATCAATTCCCAGTAGGCATATTTTAAATATTTGTAATTTTGAATAGTTTGGAATTGAATAATTTAATTTTAAACTATTCAAAATTACAAATATTCAAAATTTCCTATTATTTGTCACTTTGGGGTGAGATAGGTGGCTATATAAATTTGATTAATAAATTAAATAAAATATGTTTTTTATTATTCAAAAAATCATTTAAAACTAACATTAACAGAATATATGGATGACCTTTTTTTTGTATACAATAGCTAAACTTCCAAAGAAATGCTTTATAGTTAGAGTGGAAGAGTTCAACTATTCTAACATTTGCTGGAAATCTAACTCTGCTAAGAGTTAGAGGTCCAATAAATCATGGTGCCCTTTTTCTAACAATTTCATTTGTCAGAAACTTGAAGAAGGAACAAGAAGATGAGGTCTCTAACCCAGACCTTACATCAACAGAGACGAATTGGTTGAAGAAGTGAAAGTGACTAGAACCTTCAGAAAAAAAATATGAATGTCATCCTTGAGTTCATTATATCAAAGGAAGGAAGGATGCAAGAGTCAGTTCTATACTGGGTTTCAGAAGAGCACATTTTAATGAATTCGGGTTGAAAGGAGGTCAGATCAAGTATCTTGAAACCCTAAAGGGAAAAAAGCATCCAGGGAGTATTGGAAGCCTAGAGTGAGATATTACAGGTGCAATTGCAAACAATGCCTCCTAGAAAGACCCAACGAACTTCCAAATATGCCACTGTAGATACAGAAAGAGCTTTCTAAGATTCTAAAACAACAAAGGAACACGTATAGGTGTTGTGGCTCGCCAGCAGCCAGTGGAGCTGGCGGCAAATTCGGACAGTGAGGAGGTTGGGGAGGAACATGGGCCAGTCCTGGAGTCTGGGGAATGCTCTGACAAGGGCTCTGCATCGGAGGCAGAGATGGGGCCAGGGCCGTCCGACAGTTATCATCTACCTTTGGAGTCGGATATCGAAGTTGGAGCTGGAACCTGCTCCCGATGTGCACATTCGCAGAGCTGCCAGGAGAAGACAACAGCTAACGAACAAGGGTCAACTTGGGAGTAAAGGCACAGGTGGATGGCCTTCCCATAGGGAATAAATAGGAGCGAAAGGAGAGTGGTGTTTGCAGAAGACAATCAGTTCGTTTAATTAGTGTGAAGATTTGTTTATCTGAGTTCGTGACTCACAGAGACTCCTTGCCAAGTACAGTATTTCCTTGTACAGCGTTGAGCTTGGAAGCTATTGGCCTGGCAATTCTCCAAGCCTGATAAGGACTGTGGTTGCTGGGACTTTGCTGGATGTGAATGATAGGAATTCACATTAGCCAAATTAAAAGGGGTTTTCTCAGGACAAGGAGTCTGTTTCGTGATTTTGTGAGAACAGTAGGAAACAGAAGGAAGGGAACATAAGCAAAGAAAGAAAGAGGCAATTATCCTAAACTGTGTGGATCAGAAAAAGAATAAGCAGAATGACATAAGAGTTGCAAGAAATGCTATGAACATCAAAAAGCTTTTCAGATGTGTCAGAAACAAAAGGAAAGGCTAGCTAATACAGTAGGTGTTATGGAGCAATGGAATAACCTGAGGCAAACACGGAGCGAACTTCAGCTTTGCTTTATTGTAACAATAAAGGGTTGCCGCGGCTGCCGCGCTAACAAGGCAGCCAGCTGGCGGACAACAGCTGGTACCATTTGACAGCTCCCTTTTATAGCTGGATGTCAAACGGCATCAGCCAATAGGAACAGTCCGTGTTCCCGCTGGAAACATGGACCGGAGTGAAGACTTTAGCTCAGTCTTTTCTGAATGCCACACTCCTTTTCCCCAGAACGGAGCATGCGTAGTCCTTCAGATAACTCGGGCGCTTGCGCAGGCGGCCAGATCTTCTAGGTTCTGATGGAGCTGCTGGAAGGAACTTTTCTGCTTGTTGGGCAACTTCTGGTGCCGACGAAGGTGGCGTCTCGGCTTCAGGCGTCTCTGGGCGAGGGACAGATGACTGCTCAGGTAGGCTTGCGTTCCTATCAGATTCGCAGGAATTTTCTTCGGGCGCTGGTGGTTTCTTTGTCGCGGGAACGTCTTGAGGGCCATCTGCAGATGAACTCCAACGCCTTCTAAGTTGATCGATATGGCGGTGTCAAATGCGCCCATCTTGCAGTTGGACCCTGTAAGACTTAGGACCAGTTACCGCCACAATCTGCCCAGGCATCCACAAGGGGTGTCCCGCATAATTCCGGGCATAGACCTGGTCATTTTCAGCAAACTCCCTTGCCTGGCTATTTGTTCCTAGGGGCATAATAGGGATGGAGTCTGTCTAAGGTAGTCCTTAGACGTCTACCCATGAGAAATTCAGCTGGGGACCTATTAGTGGTGGCACAGGGAGTCATGTGCTGGGTTAGAAGATACTTAGCAAGCCTAGAGTGCCAATCTATGGGCCCAAGCCTTTCCAGGACCTCCTTAGCAGATCTGATTGTTCTTTCAGCCAGGCCATTACTGGCAGGATGGAAAGGAGCTGTAAGTACGTGCCTGATTCCCAGGTTATCTAGGAAGATCTCAAACTCACAGGAAGTAAACTGGGGGCCGTTATCAGACACGATGGTGTCAGGGAGACCATGGGTAGCGAATATCCTTGATAGAGCCTTAGTGACGGCTTCTGAAGTTGTGGTGGTCATCAAGGTCAGCTCCACCCACTTAGAAAAAGAATCAACCATCACCAGGAATGTACGCCCATGAAAGGGGCCAGCCAGATCAATATGCACCCGGGACCAAGGGGTCCCAGAGTCTTCCCACCTGCCTGGAGTGGATGTGGGTGGAGCAGGTCTGGTAACTTGGCATGGCTGACAAGCATTCACCCAACTTGCAATCTGAGCATCCATGCCCGGCTACCATGCATAACTGTGAGCTAGGGCTTTCATTCTGACAATTCTGGGATGCCTTTCATGCAGGACCTTTAAAACTGAGGCTTGCAACTTGGAAGGTAAACAGCCTTGCAAAGAAGACAGTTCTTGCTGGCGAGTTTTGAAAGGCATGAATTCGGGGGCATAAGGAATTGCAGGCCACCCACTTCCCACCCAGTCAAGGACTTGGGTGATTACCTTGTCCCTGGCAGAGTGGGCAGCGATATCAAGGGCGGTGGTGGGAAGTTTGAGATCGTTGATCAGGAACACAGCATTAGTTGGTGCGGGATCCTCCACAGGAACAGTCAGGGGGCAGCGACTAAGAGCATCAGTGTGGCAGAGACTCTTGCCAGCTCGATGAACCAGTGTATAGGAATAGGCAGCCAGAAATAAAGTCCACCTGGTCATCCTTGGAGACAAAATCTGAGGAGTTTGTCTATCGCCTGACAGAAGGCCTAACAGAAGCTTGTGATCTGTAACCAACTCGAAATAGTGTCCATATAGATTATATATTATAGAAACTCATGGAATTTTTTGACAGAAGCAACTGCAGCCAAAGCCTTCTTGTCAATTTGGCTGTAGTTGTGCTCAGCTGGGGAAAAAGTTCTGGAGAAAAAGGCAATGGGTGCCTCAGAACCATTAGGCAATCTATGACTTAAAATGGCACCTATGCCAAAAGGAGAAGCATCTGCCACTAAAACTAAAGGTAAATGCTCATTAAATTGGATCAGAACAGCATCGGATGTAAGCAATGATTTGACTGCATGGAAAGCATGGGCTTCCTTAGGTCCCCAGTGCCAGGAGGATTTCTTATCCAAGAATCTGTGCAGAGGGTCTGCAATGGAAGCTTTATGTGGCAAAAATGAAGCGTAAAAGTTAAGAAGTCCTAAAAAGGCCTGGAGCTCAGTTTTGTTAGTTGGTGTGGGTGCCTCGTGAATAGCCTTTACTTTGGATTTGATTGGGTGAATACCAGAGGTGTCAATTCTGTATCCCAAAAATTCTACCTGTGGGGTGGCAATAGTGCACTTCTCTTTCTTTAACTTAAGACCATACTTCCTGCAATGATTGAGGACTCCTCTGTCTCTTTGCAGTAATTGAGACTTGTCAGGGGCAGATATTAAAATGTTGTCAAAATATGGAATTACACCTGGTAATCCTTGAAGAAGTCTTTCCATTAAAGATTATAGCCAGCTGTCAAACGGCATCAACCAATAGGAACGGTCCGTGTTCCCGCTGGAAACACGGACCGGAATCAAGACTTTAGCTCAGTCTTTCCCGAACGCCACAGTAGACATACAGTCTGATGTGAAGAGAAAGGGAATTATTAGTAACTGTAATGGCAAGAAGTCACACATTCTTAACTTACAGTATATCTCATGTCTGTCTTTTCTCAGAAGGAAAAAGAAAATGTTGCTGGCCATATGAATAAAGGAACAAGTTGACAGAGTAAAAAAAAATTATAGGAAGTCTTAGTTGGGGGATAGGAGAGATTTCTATATTTTGTTAGTATAAGAGGTATCTGGACAATTTATTTATTTTCTTTTTTTAAATCATGTTGCTACATAATTGACATTGGCTCACTAGTTCTGTGTATGGACATGAAGCCTAATATTTTTCTTCCTTCCTAAAACTGCAATTATTCAATGATTTACACCAATATAGGAAGGAAAAAAAGGCTGTATTTTTTCAACTAGCATAGCATCTGGGAAACCTTCTGCATTTAACAAAGTAAGGCAATGCTTCTTCTGCTGATCCTTTCCCCTTGAGAATTATTAAATATTGTCCAAACTTAAAGGATGAATTTCAGCACATTATTCTAAGCAGATAATCTTCAACAATAGAAAAGACTTTGCACTGCACACAATGATTCCATTAGAAGAGACTTTGCGTTGCACACAATGATTCTATTCCTGCCAAATACAGGTTAATTCTCAACTTACGAACACAATTGAGCCCAAAATTTATGTTGTTAAGTGAAACATGCAGTTGTTAAGTTAGTAACATAGCTGTTAAGGGAACCTGGCTTCCCCATTAAATTTGCTTGACAGAAGGTTGCAAAACAGCAGGTGGTATTCAGCAGGTTCTGACCAGTTCTGGAGAAGCGGTAGCGGAAATTTTGAGTAGTTCGGAGAACCGGCAAATACCACCTCTGACTGGAGGTTTTACGGTATCCTTCCCCTGCCACACCCACCAAGCCACGCCCACATAACCGATAGTAAAAAAAAAAAAATTGAATCCCACCACTGTCGCAAAAGCTGATCACATGATCCCAGTACACTGCAACCGTCTTAAATATGAACTACTTATCAAGCATCTGAATTTTGATTATGTCACCAGTCACTTTTTTTCACTGCTTGTTGTAACTTTGAATAGTCACTGAATGAACTGTTGTAAGTTGAGGATTGCCTGTATCAGAATTCAGGGAAGCCTCTGTAAGTACGTCCAGCTTTAGATTCAGTGTCTAATCTTTATTTTGCTTTTATAGGAAGAAGCGTCAGGATAAGGGAGTGCAATATATCCTATACAGTGGTGGAATTCAAATTTTTTTTACTACCAGTTCTGTGGGCGTGGCAGGGAAAGGATACTGTAAAATCTCCAGTGAGAGGTGGTATTGGTGGGTTCTCCGAACTACTCAAAATTTCCACTACCGGTTGAATACCACCTCTGATACTATGTACTGTATTGTATACTGTGGTGATATCCTATTATTATAGAACACAAAATAACAAATACATTCTCTACAATAGAAGGGGGGAAAATGAATTCTGATGAATTTAAGAAAACTTGCTTTGGCAGAACATTTTTCGAACATTAGATATACATGAGTTCCATTAATGTATTTCTCCCTTTTCTCTGTAAAATATTAAAATAGAAATTGCAAATCTCTTTGTGAATATGTGGGAGGGGAATTACTTCTCATTGCAGAAACCATATGTCATAAGAAACAAAATGAGTACTGAGTAGGATATCTTTTTATCTTGCATACCAATAGAACATATATTTAGACAATAAAAGCTCAATTCTTTCTCGTTGATTTTTTTTCCTCCCAGAAGCCTTATTTTAGCTCTGGGAAGAAATTAAGGCAGTCTGTGTATCTGAGAAATAAAATATTGCTTAAGCAAATGTTCTATAGATGTAGAGAAAGATTTAGAATATAGCAATAGCAATAGCATTTAGACTTATACACCACTTTACAATGCTTTACAGTCCTCTCTAAGTGGTTTACAGAGTCAGCACATTGCCCCCAACACCCTGAGTCTTAATTTTACCAACCTAGGAAGGCGAGAAGGCTGAATCAACCTTGAGCCGGTGAGACTCAAACTGCTAAAATGCTGGCAGTCGGCAGTCAGCAGAATTAGCCTGCAGTACTGCATTCTAACCACTACACCAACATGGCTCATGCCAACACAGCTCCTAATATGCTCTAGACATTATTCTCTCACAGATGAATAAGTTGTAGTAGAAAATACACTGTCATATGCCCTGAATTTCTGCATAACATTCATGGAAAACCATATGCCAGAAAACCAGTGGTGGGATTCAAATTTTTTTACTACCGGTTCTATGGGCGTGGCTTGGTGGGCATGGCAGGGAAAGGATACTGTAAAATATCCATTCCCACCCAACTCCAGGGGGAAGGATACTGCAAAATCCCCATTCCCTCCCCACCCCACTAACCTACTTCCCAGCTCCATTCTCCTGTGCAGGGCAACCAAAGAAGACCCAGCCGATCAGTTGGGACTCGGGAGGCAGAGAATAGATGGCGTTGGCAGGGCCAGTCAGAGGTGGTATTTGCCGGTTCTCCAAACTACTCAAAATTTCCGCTACCAGTTCTCCAGAACTGGTCAGAACCTGCTGAATACAACCTCTGCAGAAAACCATTGTATTAACTTGCCAGGAATCTAGTATAACATGGAAATGTATGTATCCATGAGAAAGAGAAGCACACAAGCACATTCACACGCAGACAATAAATGATTTCTTAAATATATTCTACACCAAAGTGAAACATTTCCTCGCAACCAGGGGTGAGCTGCTATGGGTTCAGGCGAACCTGTAGCTAATGTTATTATGGCTGCTTTGGCGAACCACCAAATATCACCCCTGGCTGGTCCTGCCCATCTCACCCCTCCCACCCCACCCTGCCCTATCCACACGGCCCCATTTTGGATGCGAGGTCAACGCAGGACCTGCGCAGAGGCTCAGGAAGGATGAAAAACGGGCCTCCTGGAGGGTCCAGAAGGTCGGAAAGGAGGCCTGTTTCCGGCCTCCAGAGGGCCTCCAGAGCCCAGGGAAGGCAGTTTTCACCCTCCCAGAGGCTTGAAGAAAGCCTGCGAAGCCCGGGGAAGGCAAAAACGCCACTCCCACTGTGGTGCAGGTGGCTGACTAGGCCAAGCCCACACAGCAACCAGGCAGAGAACCGGTTGCTGAAATTTTCGAAGCCCACCCCTGCTTGCAACCCTCTGTTAATTTTAGTTATGGAATAATAACTACTTTTTATTTTCTTTGCATTCCCTTCCAGAGCAATAACAAAGTTTCACTGAGACCATTTTACTCATGCTATCAAACTCATGAAGAAGGCGGGGGGGACCCATCAGAGTGATATTTGGAAAACATTTTAGAGCAAAGTGTGATGAACATAGATATTTGCTGTCATCTGAGACTGTAGATTGCCCAGTTAAACAGATGGCTTTTGCATGGAATTAAAACAACATTCCTTCTTTCGCCCAACCTGGAAGAAATCCAGACAATTCAGAGGAAGAGGGGAACTGCAATAATTACAGTATTTTTGTCTTCACAATTCTTATTTCCTGTATAATTCAGGTTTAGGGTGAGATTTGTAAAAAAAAAAAAAATTGTAGGCTACAATCTCTTCATCAAGAATTTATTCACAGCAGTGTTGCACATATAGTAAATGAACTTGAAGTCAAGTCCATTGTTATATAGTCTTAGTTATGATCTAGTCTTAGTTATGGTTTCTTGTATATGTGAGTGAGCAAGATATACAGGGCACACAAGTGCCATGAGGGTGCCAAGAGTTACCTATTAATATTCTAGGTTAGAGTTCAAGATGCAATGAGAATTTGCATACTTCACCTTGATGAACATTGCTGCCAGCATGAAGGAATTCTCTGATGAAGTATTGATACTAAAGACTGAAACTTTCTCACTTCTAAATGGTGGAACCACTTAAGCTCATTGAACTATTCCTAAGCATACTGCATTTTTATTCCCAGTGTGCTTTCTGTAAGTATGTGCTACAGAATCCCTCATTCTTGTGATACTCAATCCATTGGTATGACTATTCTGATAAGATTGGCAGCTATTTAATGAGTCTGGACAAAACTGGAGATTTTTGAGGATTGAATACATCTTTTTCAGATGACATCATGAACAACTCCTATAGGATGTTGTATAGATAACTCACATGTCTGAGAGATGGAGGCAGATCCAGGCTATTTTTTTTAATGCAGTGACTCAAGCATGTGGAATCAAATTTTATTATTCCCTTTCTACAATATGTGTTTTAGTCATACAGTATACATATACTATGAACTCAAAGTCTAGCTTTTAGACTTTGAATTCTAGAAATATAAGCAAGCTATCCACTTTAACCCTCATTCTATATAAGGATTTTCAACAATGACTGTTTCCATATATTTTATGCTTTCTGAAATGTAGTGATCAATTTTACTTTTCTCATGCCTGTCACAATTTTTTCACCAGAATGCCTTGTCTTCATGAAGTGTTTTGGGGAAACTATTTTTTTTGGAGGGGGGGGGAGATAAAGTGTGTGTGTGTGTGTGTGTGTGTGTGCAAGCACATATATACATATACATATACATATACATGCACACACACACACACACACACACACGTATGTATGGTATTCAGCTTTGTTCAGGTATTTTCCCACGTCATTATAGTTGTGCTTTTAAAGTTGTAGCGACGTTTTGGCAGAATCTCATCTGCCATCATCAGGCTTCTGTATTGTGTTCGTCTGTGAGTCACTTTCACAGCCGTTTCTGTTTTAAATTTGGTGCTAGCCTACTGCTGTGCCAGAATGGTTTTTTCTTCATCCTGATTGGTTTGGAGTCTTGGTCTGTGTTTATTGGTCTTGGAGTTTGCTGTGTTCTGCTTAATTGGTGTTTCTAATATCTTCTGTCTGTTTTGTAGCTTTTTTTGTCTTGATTGGCTGGCAACATTGTGTTTCCTGTATTGGAGGCTTTTAGTGCGGCTTGGCTTCGAGTAAACAGATGGCTATCATTTATTAGGAAGCTAGGTTTCATCTGGGTGCCTGGTTGGGGTGTGTTTGAGCTGGAGGTATCGGGGGGGGTGTCTGTTTGTGCCCAGATGTTTGCTTGGCTTGTGGTGTAGAGATTTTTTGTTTGAGAGTGCAGGCTTCCGGATAATTGACAGTCTGGTGGAGTCATGTCTTCTATTTATGCTTTCAGGTCTTTTTCCAATCTTCTGTTATCAGGGAAGCCATATAAATTTTAATGAAGTTTCATTTCCACAAACTTCTAAGCTATAATCTTCCCAAGTGAAAGATTCTGCCTTTTTGGCCTATTTAAGTGGGCATCACATCAATCTTTATACATGTCTCTTCACACAAATGCATGGCTTAAAGCTGCACATGACCAATATCACATTATTCAGAATAATAATGGACTTTATATACAAATGATAATATGGTGGCATTACTACATTGTCACTAATAGCAACGTAATAAAAGTTCATTTTGTTTACTTTGGTAATTTTAAACAAGTCATTTCATGACACTCATTACTTGCTTCCTGAGTTAAGATAGCAGTCCCAGCCACAACCCTAAGGCACGCAGTCCATCCTTTTGCAACATTATCCAGCTGTTTAGAGAGATAAGCAACAGGGCGATGACATGTTCCTATTTTCTGGGTGAGGACACCCATTGCTACATTCTGTTTAGTATCTACAAATAATTGAAACGGTTTATCCAAATCCGGGAGGCCTAAACTGGGGGCTTGCAACAGTGCCTGCTTGAGCAATCGGAAACTAGTTGCTTCCTGTGTTCCGCACTGTAGCGGCTCCTTATCCTGTCCTTTGGTAGCTTCATAGAGGGGCTTAGCAATCAGGCTGAAATTGGGGTTCCAGATACGACAAAAGCCAGCAGCTCCTAAAAACCCTCTCAAGTCTTTCCTGTTAGGTGTTGGGAGCTGACATATAGCCTCTTTGCGTTCGTGACCTAAGGTACGTTTCCCCTGCTCTATGTCATAGCCCAAATATCAGACCTTTTCTAAAACCAACTGTGCTCTTTTTCTTAGAGACCTTATATCCCAGGTCTTGCAATAGAAGTAACAACTCGTGTGTGTTTTTCAAGCAATAATCTTTTGTGTGGCCAGTAACCAACAGATCATCCACATAGCTCTTCCACTATGATTGGAAGGTAGTGACTGGCAAAGCCTGGGGGGTTATCCTCAGCCCACATATGTGGAACATTGAATTGCTTCCATTCATCCTCATCTCCCTGTCCCTTGTCCCTGGCCACCATGAGCCTCCACTCTTCTTCTCTGGGTATTGTTACGTTTATCTTCCCATATCCCAGTGTCATGGTTCCATCCTCTTCAAAGGAGATCTGAGCTCGAAGTTTGCACAACAAATCCCTCCCCAGGAGTGGGATAGGACAGTCTGGCATATACACAAATTGATGTGTTATGGTTTGTCCTTTAGTTGTGCACACGAGGGGCTCCAAAAAGGGGTGCTGTAAAATACTTCCTGTTGCCCCCTGGATATTAATGGTGTGGGGGCCTGGGTTAGGGGCTGGGTTAGGACTGGGTTAGTGTGGCTCCAGTGTCTACTAGGAAGGTAATAGGTTTGCCTCCTACATTTAGCCGGACCATAGGTTCTGGAAGGCGATCTGAACCCGGTCGGTTTCAGTTCAGGGGGGTTCTTTCAAATCCTTCCCTGTAACCTCACCCTCCCCAGCTTCCTCTCACGGGTCCTCGGAGGCCTCTTCGGAAATTCCTTCTTCTTCCATCTAGCCTCTCTTCTATGTTCCTTTCTGGACACTCACCCTTCCAGTGTCACTCCTTTTTACAAATAGCACACTGATTACGTCCTAACCCAGATCTGTTGCCCCTTGCTCAGGTGCCTCCTCTATCTTTTGGGGTCCAAATCATAGCTGCCGCCATTAATTCAGCTTTTCTCTGCACTTTTGATCTTTCTTCCGCTCTTCCTCTTTTTCTCTGTTTACAAGCACCTTCCGTGCCACCTCCATTAGCTCGCTCATAGGCTTACCTAGTGCTCCCTCAAGCCTTTGTAATTTACAGCATATGTCTGTAGCACTTTGTGAGATAAATGCCATTGCTAGCATTCAGGCATTTGCCTGATCAGTAGGATCTATTGGGGTGTACATGCGGTAAGCGTCAATAAGGCGGGCATAAAATGCTTCAGGGCTTTCTGTGGGCTCCTGCAATGCCAGGGAAGGTTTCGACATATTCACTGAAGGCTTCCCTGCCACTCGGATGGCTCACACAACCACTGACTGGTAATTTTGTATATGGTCCATATCCTGGTAAGGACTCCATTTAGGATCTTGGGATGGGAAGTGAGCCTCAACATGATCTGCTAGATTTCCATCTGCCCTGACATCAGGTTTTAATATCTCAGTTACTGCATTCCTAATCTTTTCCCTTTCTTCCGGATTAAACAGAGTCCCCATAAGTTGTTGAGATCCATCCAAGTAGGATTGTGTGTGTCCACTATAGTTTTCACTAAATCTGCTACTTCTGTAGGTTTTTCACTAAAGGGACCATAGTGTAGTTTCCAGTTAAGTAGATCTGATGTAGTGAATGGTACATGTTGGAACAATGGTAAGGTGACTGATGCTGTGGGGTCCTCATGATCTGTTACAAGCTGGTCAACCTGCCTAAGCGGTGCAGTCAGGGATGTTTGTTCTGTTTTGGCTCTTGTCCTTGCTGCCACTGGTTCAGCCTCTTGTTTAGGGTCTACCTGGGCAGAGGTCTCCGAGGGTGAAAGGTCAGCTTGGGCCGATCGATTCATCGTGTCTGGTGGATCCCCAGGGCTTCTCATGAGGGGGGATATCCGGTCTATTCGGGCTATTAATCCTGATGCCCCAGAGGATTCTCCCTCATCTGACATCCTTCTCAAGCCAAGAGGGGGTACGTTTGGGGATGGGTGTGGTAGTTCTTCTGGGCAGCTAGGCATGATTGGGGTGGGCTTCTTTGGTTTGGTCAGTGGTAAGGTTCATGACACTAGGAGCCTACACCATTGCACTTTGAATTTTTTTAAGCCATGGTGGAGGGTGGTTTAATAGGTCAAGCCAAACATCTATGTAAGGAACTTGGTCTGGGTGTCCTAACGTGGGATGAAATACTAACTGATGAACCTGTACTGCTATAGAGGTGTCTATGGCTGGCCACCCTACTCCAAATGTTGGCCATTCTCCCTCACAAAACACCTGCAGTTTATGTCTACTCCGCTTAAGACCATAGTCCTGAGATTCATATGCTTCCTTAAAGTGTTTTAGCATACACCCCAATGGGGTTAGGGGCACACTTTCTCCACCTCCCATGAGCCACCCACATCACCAGACAAGACAATTGGGAAGAGGGGTTAGAAGAAGGTATGGGGTCCTTCCTATCTTGGTAACACCAGGGATTTCCACACGCTCACATCCGACCCAGGGAGCCGGGTGCACACGGTCTCTGATGGGAACTGCGGACGCCACAGATAGTAGAAAGTTCCTTCCTTACATTTCTAGCATACATCTGAAGTACCTTTATATATCTTAACAATTTATCAGGTGTTAAATACCAACAGTACATAATTTTATTTAAAAAATAATGTTAATTATAGTTCAATACACATTTTAAGCTCTTCATCCATGTGTGTTTGCATTATTTAAGTGTTATATCCGCTTCTTCTATGGGCAGATGTTAGGATCCAATTCATTAGAGTTCAGCATCATGCATGCATTCTTAAAATACATTTTCAGATAGTATAGCATTATAAGAAGATAAGTAAGCATTGAACCTATTGTGATAATCTTCTCCCATACTCAGTGTCCTCTGCTCCATTACTGTTTTCATTGATATCACTGGGAAACTAGCAATTTTCTATTTGACAAGTGATTTATGACTGAAGAAATTTAATTGCTTCTCCCTGAGAACGTCACATTGCCCAGAGCAGATCACAATTCTTGTGTGTATACTTGAAAAACATTTTTTTTCTTGCTCAGCATAATGAAATGACAGTTGATCGGGGGGGGGGGGACTATTATTTTTGCACTCTGAATATTTGCCTCAAGTGACTTATCTCAGCCCCTTTAATTATACAGCTGTTCTGATATCTTGTTTGCCTGTGTATATATAATAGTCTTTGTACAAATATTTAAATTTATGATAATTGGATGCTTTGACATTTATTAAAATGAAAGCATACAGTTTAGGAAAGGGAAAGTTAATATATGTTTCCATCCTCCATTCACTTGCAATTCTCTACAAATGAAACACACACACACACACACACACCCCCTCCATTTTCCCCCACTCTGCTTGACAACTGCCATTGAATCCCATGAATTGGTTGGTCTAAAATGCTTCATTCTAATTTCCTCTCCAGTGGCTGAGCACTGGATGTCCATTTCATCCTGAGTTTGATGGCTGCTGTGCAGGGGTGGGCTTCAAAAAATTTAGCATAGGGTTCTCCGCCTGGATGGTGGGCAAGGCCTAATTGGCCTCCCGCACCATGGGGGGGGGCATTTTTGCCCTGTCTGTGCTCCGGAGACTTTCCTTGAGCCTCATGGAGGGCAAAAACAGCCTTGTCTTGGCTACCAAATACCTGTAGCCATTATTTAATCTCAAAATTAGAGAATGGGCTCCAGTAACATGGGAAATAGGACTAGGCCCTCCAGGGCTAGTAGTATATATCAACTCTCTAGAACAGGGCTGTTAAATTCCTGGCTTGTGGGCCGGATGTGTCACGTGCTGGCCACGCCCACACCCACACCCACGCCCGGTTTAGTGAAGGGGGAAAAAGTCCCGAAATGTCATGTGACACCACTGTGATGGCATGAGCTTGAAATGGCGGCTCTAGAAACTGTGATGGCTGCTCTAGAAACTCAGCTCCACGTTAAGAAATACTATGTTCCCAGGCTCATCACAAATATATGAATTACTTTATTTGATGGCATTTCCTTGCCATTTAAGTCAGACCATTTCCCATGCTTGCATAATGACTCTGCCTGGTCTGAGAATGGTTGGTTCCCATCTCATCAGCTTGAGTCCTTACAGCTGTCTTCTTTGAATGAAAAAGCGTGTTGCTTTCATCATTCTGTCCCTATTGGCTGTCTACTTTGGATGCTGGTGTTTGCATTACTCCACACATTTCCAAATATGCTCATTCCCACATGGAAAAGAAACATTCATTTTCTGGCTGCATTTATTCCACTATAAAGATATTGATGTATACATCAGAGAAAGTTTATGCACCAACCGACAGTTTGCATTGCATTTATATCTTGGGCCATGACAATTACGTGTATCTTTTCCCTTCTTTTGAAAATAATTGAGATATAAATAATTTAAAAACCTTGCCTTGAAACTTTAAAATAATCATAACTGGGCTGCACCTTCCATGATGCACAATGATTTTGTGTCATTTGCTGTTTTCCTTTGGTTATTTAGTAATGTAGGTAAAAATGTTATGAAGTTCAACTGTTTCTGTCAAATGATACTGTCCCAGATCAGTTTACTGAACAGCATAAACATATCTGACAGCACCAGCAAGAAAAAATAAATAAAACATGCAGAAAAATTATTAAACATTGTGAACTATCTGCATATTTAAGATTAATTATTATGAGATAACAATCCTTACCCCAGGATAAAATAAACTTAAGAATTTGCTTCCAATAATTATTGAATCTGATTTCCTTTTCTACTTTCTACATGAAGTAGATAAATTTGCTTAATGGACTTCCCAACTGAAGCTTTTGTCCAGCAGGCAATTCCATTAGTTACCATAAAAAATCTAGCTGATGCTGATTCATGATAATGAGTACACAACTTAAACAATCCATATTGGGAATGCGACATTTTCATCATATATTTCCATCCTATAATTGATCATTCAGGGACAAACACAGTGGGCTGCCTTCTCCAAAGCGTTAAGTTTGGCTTTGAATGTGGTTTCATGAAGATGTTTTATAGTTTAAAAACAAAAAACAGTGCATGCTTTGCTTTGTTATGATGTGTTTAAATTAAGCATTGCTCTGTTTCTCAATTCTCTCCATCCATTTGTTTCTCTGGCTTAATGGGTCTTACTGTCCCACAATAGTTTACCATTATAGCAAAAGCACTTAGACTCATATAGTGCTTTCACAGTGCTTTTACAGCTCTCTATAAGCAGTTTACAGAGTCAGCATATTGCCCTCCACAATCTGGGTCCTCATTTTACTGACCTCGGAAGGATGGAAGGCTGAGTCAACCTTAAGCTGGTCAGAATCGAATTCCTGACAGTGGGCAGAGTCAGCCTGCAATACTGAATTCTAACCACTGTGCTACCACAACTCTATCAGTTATCCATAATGTTGGGGAATAAGAAACCAAGTTCATTTAATACATTTTTCAAATTCATTCTATTATCAAAAACTCTGCATCTTGTTTAGCTACAGTAGGCTTTCTATACCGGGCAATAACTCCTCCAATCAACAAAGAATGATTCAAATGTGTGTCTTTTGTAAGGTATACATTCAAAACATTTATCTTTCTGTCTGTCTTCAATCTACTGACAGTAAGTATCATTGAAGAAGAAGATAAAAAAAACCTTTCCCCCTTGTGGGTTCTCGATAGGAACTGAGGTTTATTTTACCTTTCATGAAATAGTAAATAATGTAACAGGCTCCAATCTGAGTTGATCACCAGGACCAAAGGTTTATTCTTCCAAGTTTTCACACTCATTCTGGAGTCTATCATCAGTAAAGAATGTAATTTTTATGACAAGTTCCCAAGTACAGTAGAAACAAAGATGGGCAAAATATAGTCATTTAAGGCAGAGAAATGTACCCATAATTTGAAAGCCAATTCAATCTTGTTCATTTAGTATTTTGAATGATCAAACTTCCAGCTTTGCCATTCACAATGTTTGCAGCCATTCTAATAAATCTTAGAGAAGAAAAGAATAGGCATATCACAGTATGAATTCTGTGTGGATTTTTCACCCCTCTTAATTGGAAGTTCATTTGGAAAATGTCAGGAAATTGTTGAGGTAACCTGGATTAAAATCCTCCAGTCTGTCTTTTTTTATACACCATATCCGTTTGAATGTATGGACAATGATGTGAGGGAGGGAATGTCTAAAAACAGATCCATTAGGACAGGGGTCCCCAACCACTGGTCCCCGGACCGGTACCAGTCTGTGGATCATTTTTTACCGGGCCACAAAGTTTGGGCGCCGCCATCTTGTTTTGACGGCGCTTCAGGGTTTTCGGTTGCTTCCGGGTTTTCGGTTGGAAAGTGCTTCTGGGTTTTCAGTTGGAAAGCGGCGTTTGGGTGCTCGCGACTTAGTTTTGTGAAGAGGGGGTGGCGGCTTCGAACGAAGAGCTGTCCTGATGGCGGTGGAGTCTCGCGTTACTCAGGTACCGGTCCGTGGAAGAATAACTAATCGTGAAACCGGTCCTTGGTTCAAAAAAGGTTGGGGGCCACTGCATTAGGAGGAAAGGAAGGAAGGAAGGAAGGAAGGAAGGAAGGAAGGAAGGAAGGAAGGAAGGAAGGAAGGAAGGAAGGAAAAAGGAAAGAGGAAGGAAGGAAAGAAAGAGAGAGAGAGAGAGAAAGAAAGAAAGAAAGAAAGAAAGAAAGAAAGAAAGAAAGAAAGAAAGAAAGAAAGAAAGAAAGAAAGAAAGAAAGAAAGAAAGAAAGAAAGAAAGAAAGAAAACTCGCAACTCTGATTTTTCTGTTATTTATGATGGGAGTGTATATTTGCTGGCTGTTGAGAGCCATATATTAGAATGAGACTTGTGGCTTTGCTTTAGTTCAATTTCTAAGTGCATTTCAAAATGTTGGGTCAATGCTAATTGTTCTATTACATTTAAGGTAGACAATATAGCACTTTCCAGATTTCTGGATTTCACTTCCCACCAGCTCTAGCCAGCATGGCTAGCACTACCAGTTGGAATTTGCTGTAACTCTTTATACACCATGGATGGCTAATGAGATTTCTCCCAGTTCATAGGTAAGCATGTGGCAACTGGAACCTTCAAGGTTTACACAATTACAACATTTCTAAAACAAGTGTTAATTCCTTTCTAAAAGTTATTCTAACTACTTATATTAAAGATAATATGATCCTTGGCGCTTGGTTAGTTTTAATTGAAGTTCAGTCTGTAAAATCATAGCTCCAGACCTAATAATTATTGGCATAAAACCAGCAATAAACCTGGTTACAGAGTAATTTCAGTAACATATGACTGGTATTTGGTTTTCTAGGATCACTCTAATTGTAATTTATGTAATTGTTCTGTTCTCACTACACATTAGTCTGTGTGCAGCTTAACATGCAGCTAAACCCACCTATTCTCCAATAAAACAGACAGATCTGGATTCAAAGAACAGGGTGTGATGAAACTGGGGAAAATAGGGATACATATAATGACAACTAAATACAAGGTAGAGGTAGACAGTATTAAGTTACTGCTGAACATAACAATTAACAAAATACAAGCAATTTAAATCTTACCAGCAATGCTCTATGTATGGGATGTGGGCTTGTCCTTGGATGACAGGTGCCACAGATTAAGATGGATTCTTCCTTGTGCTTCTGCCTTCTCCAAATGCTAAAGGAAATGGAGTCTGGCTTCCCAGCCTCCCAGTGCACTTGTTTTGAGAGTGTGGGCTGAGGGGTAATGAAGTGTGGTCAATTTCAAACAATATAATTGGTATTTGTCTTTCTCTAGCCACTAGATGGGACTAGAGAGCAACAACAGTATATAAATATCGTATATTGGGGCATATTTGTCCCTCTGGCCACTAGTTGGGGCTAGACAACAACAGTATATAAAAGTTATATGCTGGGGCATGACAGTAATCATTTAATAACCTGATGAATGTATGTTATACATTTTGTACTTACAGTTTACTCAGCTGTCTGCTGAATTTTAAATTAATAATTTAAGCTCACATTTCACCATCTACTCCAAGAAGAATGCATGCCTTGAATAACTTTCTACAACTTTCTTATCCCTTGTGATTGTTGAGATTTGGTGGGTTTATTTTCATTGAGGAATTATTTTCATGATGTTTTTGACTTTTTGCCTCTGAGTGCATTTGGAAATTAATAGCATGCAAATATAATCAATCAGTCAGTCATACATCAATTACATTTTTGCAGTGAAATGCACTCAAAACTTTAAAGGCCTCTTATAAAAAGTCAAATGATTTTAATGTTACCATGAAATTCCTAAATTTATCAGAAAATTGATTTTAAAAGAACACTTAAAAATACTAAGGAAAAACATGAATGCTCTTTACAATCAGCTATCCATAAATCCCTAGTGCAAATTATATGTGGAAATCTTTCATCTTTTATATATAATAAAAAGCATTAAAAAAAACACACACAAATTAATATTGTATTTTTTTTTTTTAAATCTGACACAATTTTAAGCAGGAAATGGAAAAAACAATAATTTTCTGACCCACCTTCAAAAGATATCTGTGCTCCTTACAAAAACAACATTCTAGATCTAATCAGATTTACAAAATCTTTTGATGTCTCTCATGAAGGGAATGGGACAATTTGTCATGGCCAACTCACCATGGCCAACTCACTGTGGGATACATCACCACGGCCAACTCACCATGGAACAATTCGCTGTGGGACAATGTAACTATTCTATGTAATTATTTAAAATAAATAAAAAATATTTTAACTTTTGCCACTAACATTTTATTCTGTCCTTCCTTTTGCATCCTTTCTTTAATGATTCTATTCCACCATTTCTTTGATATTAGTGTAACACTTGTCCTGCAACACGTTGACCATGGTGAGTTGGCTGTGACAAGTTGGTTATGGCGAATTGGCCATGGTGAATTGTCATAGACCCCTCATGAAAACACCAAAATTCCATACAGTTTTGCCCACAAACATCAGAAATTGATTGCATTTATTTTAATTTGTTCAGTCCACACCCATCCATCCTCTATTAAAGAATTCATTTTTTAAAAACCTAAGCCTGTATATGATTTCATGAGCCTTAGAAATCACACAGATTTTGGCTATTATTATAATCATTTCATTAAGTAGGGTTTTGCTAGAATTAATTAGTTTGGGGCGATATGTTTTCTGGAGAGTGCATTTTAATTAAAATGAAACAGGCAGCAAAATCATATCACTCTTGATATAAAGTTGATAAAATAACTTTCAGATGGCCACCCTGCTAGAGGAATTAACATGATATTTCAGAACTGCTGTAGTTGTGTAAATCATGGAGACCGGAAGTTATTCTGTTCAGTTGTGAATGTCCTGGCAACATAATTTTCTTTTAAGTTGCAGTTGATTATTAGTGAATTAAAAGTTATTGCTGTGTTTTCTTAGCATAGACTTCAGAGTAAGTATAACTTACAACTATTTGTTAAGTAACAGTTTAGCGAAAGTTTAGATTGTCTCAGTCTTACATGTGTGCATTTCCCTACTTTTCTCCTAAGTTTGTCTTCTTCTAGTCCAAGGGTGTCAAACTGGCAGACCATGGACTGGATGTATCACATGCAGGCCACATGCATTCCATCTCTGTGAAGGGAAAAGTGTCACAAAAAGTCACACCCTGAGTTTGACATGTTATAGTCCAATAGTGGCTAACCTTTTTGGGCTCCTGTGCCAAAAATTGTGCTTGTGCATGTGCTTGTGTGCCAGCACCGCCACACCCCCTGTGCATGTGCACGCGGTCCCCCACACACATCACCCCCCTACATGCACTGCACATGCGCAAGCCTCCCAGCTGCTTTTTGGTCAATTTGAGGCCTTTTTTGGCCTCCCAGAGGCTCGAGGGAAGCCAAAATTTCCTCTTTCCGGAAATACAGGAAGTGATAAAACGGGCCTGTTTTTTTGGCCTCCACAGGCTGCAGAGGCTTCCCTTAAGCCTCTGGGAAAACAAAAAGGGCATCAAATGGGCTGAAAAATCAGTTGGGAGGTGCGCGCATGTACAGTGAGTTTGCTTGGGGCTCGTGTGCCATAGGTTCGCCATCACAGTTATAGTCTATTGCAGTATGTCTTCAGATTTGCAGGGCTACACCACAAAAGTTGACATAAAATTAGTCATTGTTTAATACAAGCTGTTATTAAAAGCAATATTCAGTGATCTTGAGAAATAGCATGGTGAAACATCATGGATTTGTCAATTTTTACGTATGTTTCTGCACTATCACACAAGTTTATGTTTGATGGCCAGGGACTAGAAAAGCTTGCTGATTCCTACTGTGAATGATCCAGTCAAGATTGGATGATTGTAAAGTATACTTCGTTTTCTCATGTTTTCCATGTAACATATCTTTAAAATATTGTAGAAAATGTAAAATGGTTGATCCAATTTTGGATCCTGCTGCAAAAACCTGCAAAGCCAAAGTTGTAACAAACAAACAAGCAAAGAAAGAATAAGCAATTAATCTGTTTGTCTACATTACCAAATTTTCTTGTCCGACATTTACATGTGCCCTATTATTTTAGCCATTATATAAATAGGTTTCCTTTTTTCACATTACCTTTCAAGAGATAACTACTAAGTCATATGATTAGGCTGAATATTTTATAGTCATATTTCTTGCTTGGTGATGGTAGTTATCTACCAATATGATCTTTATTGGCTGCAACTTAAGAAGAGTCAATTAAGCACAAACGAGTCCCACAACAGTTCTTCTTTACATATGGACAAACTTTCAATCTTTACTGAAGTAATCATCATCTGTGGATCTGAAAAGATCCTTTTTGAATATGCATAATGTCATAGGTGGAAAGGAGCATGCACCTCTGTGCTTTGGATGCTTCTGGATTGAAAGGAGCATGCACCTCTGTTGTTAGTTGCGAAGTCATGTCCGACCCATCGCAACCCCATGGACAATGTTACTCCAGGCCTTCCTGTCCTCTACCATCCCCCGGAGTCTATTTAAGTTCAAGCCAACTGCTTCAGTGACTCCATCCACCACCTCATTCTCTGTCGTCCCCTTCTTCTTTTGCCCTCAATTGTTCCCAGCATCAGGCTCTTCTTTAGTGAGTCCAGTGAATTGAAAGGCTATAAACTGTTGTCCAGGGAATGCCCAAATGTGTTAACAGCACACATTTTTTGGAGAGGCTTCTTTCATGAGCTCTCACTGGGATGCCAAACCTTGAGACAACAGTTCTAGCCCTTTGCTATCCAACAGATGAATATACCTGCCCAATCTAGTATAATCAGCACATTCTTAAATTTTCTCTCCATTTAATTGAACATTAAATACATATATTTTTCTATTCTATCTTTCACGAACAAAAACAGCATATACAGCATTCCTATCCCCTATAATGTTATGATTATAACGATACTATGATTAATAATCCTAAAACACACACAAAAAATGATTTGCCCAAAGTCATTATATGACCTTCATAGCGGAGTAAAATTACAGGTTCCCTGAAGATTTGAACATTTGATATATAGGTATAGATTCTGAGCCAGCAAGGGTCTACATGCAAATGTATTTATATGGCCATCAATTATAATAATAAGAGATCTGCAGCTACTACAGTTTATTTTTCCATTTTGGTAAAACAGTTGTTGTAACTGTGGAGAGAACACTCTGTGTCCCTTAGGAAGAAAGATAGAGACTTTAATGGCCGTTTTAATGATTTTTACTGCTCCCCTGATCTCAGTGCTTTATTTCTATTGATTTTATAATGAGAATCCATGAGACAATGGGAATAGCAAAGTTTCTCAACCTGGCATATCTTCTTCTGCTGTCCCTAGAAAATAATGACAAAATACAGTAGTATTACCCAATTCAATTGTACAGTTCTAATTGTTATCATCCTTACTGGAGTTTTTCATTTGGCAAGTGGATTATTTTTATTTTATTTTCTTGACAAATGAGTACTGCTATACTAAAAGACCCATAAATAGTGTTCAATCTATGATCCCCTTGAAACAATCCTTGATTCACAACACTGAGTAATTATTTGACCTACATTTTCAAAAAATAGCCTTTTTATCTTGTATATAATATAATACAATGTTACTATGGAAGCATTGGGGCAAAGAAGAGAGAAGTGTTTAAAACTAGAAAGGTCTATTACTTTGGAGACTATATGTAAATATATTGCAAATTGAGCTGATATGTGTACATTTGTATAAACTTGGTATATACTTTTTAATTATTATTTGGTTTGTGAAGATAAAAAAAAATCTTCCATGAAATACATCAGATTAATCCAGGTTAATTAAAGATTACAGT
The DNA here is from genome assembly GCF_049901735.1 of Notechis scutatus. NCBI lineage: Eukaryota > Metazoa > Chordata > Lepidosauria > Squamata > Elapidae > Notechis > Notechis scutatus. The sequence continues at coordinate 63,590,031 of NC_142012.1, read as the reverse complement.
CCCATACTTACTGGCAGCAAATACCACTGAATACATTAGGACCTATTTTTCAGTTAACAAATATCAGATTTGACAGCTGCATAACTCATTGAAACTAATTTAAAAACTCTGTTCAAACAGAAATGCAAAAGACAATTCTTTTAGTTACCTTTAAAATTTAAAGGTCAGAAGAGAAAAGGAAAGACTTTAAAACTTTTTTGTATTTTCTGTTTATGTCTGAAACTGGAAAAATCTACATGTTTGCATGTATTTAAACTATAGCATAAGTAAACATTTTGAATGAAAAGGAATAGTAAAGTTAGTCTTGTGAATAGATCCATTAAAATAGATTACTTAATCATGACTAGCTTAACTGTGATTAACAGATGTGTAAAGGAGATATGTATATTCAAACTAAAGTTATTAGCTTTGGATAGGCAGCCAGAACCTCTCTTTTTATGGAAATTAGCCAATAATTATCAATGGAATGGAATACATTTCCTTTTTACAATATTTTCTGCCTATCAGTAAGTACATCTTTTCCCCTATACAATTATTCCTTCCATATTCTGATGAAACAGATGCTTCCTTATCCTCAAGTTCCAGTAATCTTCCTTAAATGTAGTTAAACAGATGTCTCTTTATCTAAAGGTAAAACAATGAGCATTTTATTTCCTATACATGTGCTTTTCTATGCATACGATATAAGTTTTCCTTTACATAGATTTTGCTACATAATATATTTATTTGTTTTATACTGGCATTTATAAATGGCATGCCTTAATTTAAACTTATTGTAAGCATGATAGAGGAAATATTCCAATAATACAGGAATATACAGGCTGGGAAATAGGAGCCTCCAGAAATCAGCCATATATAATAGAGGGGACATAATTATATGGTCCTATTTACAAAGAGCACATATAAATTGCTTCAATTAGGACACAAATTGTTCTCCAAATTCAAAGTGAGTGGCATATTTTATAAACAAGAGTGGAATATTACAGAGGTTGGAAGCAACAAGGAAAGACAGAATGACATCATCTTTATAAAAAAGAAAAAAGAAAGGCAGCCAAACATAATAAAATAGAGAAGAAAGTCAAAAGAATAATCAAGAAGCAGTCAAATTATGAATTAAGTGTGAAATGAATTTTGACATTCCAATGTTTTAAAAAAACTGAAATAGTGACAAGACAATTTGCTGTTGTCACTGGAAAGGAAATTGGATTCATTGTATCAACCAAATATGTAAAATTTCCTCTTCATTTCCTCTTGAATTTTTATGATTTAAATCTTTGGAGTGGCATCCACATTATTAATATGTATAAAACAAGCAAATACATCACTGAAGTTTTAAATTCTATGCAAAGTGGAAAATCACCTGGCCCTGATGAACTGTCAGAGAAATTTTATAAAGAATTTTGAGATCTTAATATCTGAATTTCTATTTGTATGGAATACTTTGTAGCAAGGAAATCTCTTACCAGAGACTTGAAAACAATATAAGATAATTTGGATCCTTAAAGCAGGTAAACATTTCCAAGAATTGGTATCTTATATACTCATCTTACCTCTCAACATGAACTATATACAGTAAATTGTTAGCTAGTGCTTATACATAAAATTAATTATATGGATTAATCTGGTTTTATTCTAAACAAAATATATCTATCTCTATCACAATATTATTAAATATTATACAAATTAGTAAAAGTAATAAATCTTCACTAACCATATCTTCTTTAGAGATATTTAAAGCCTTTGATTCTATGGAGCTATCATTTTAAAAACAAATACTAAATAAATTTAAACTTGGATCTCATTTTTTAAGAGATTGAACATATACAGTACATGGATCAATTAAAATCCAGATAAGAGTTAACAGTTATGGTTCAACTTCCATCATGATCGTAAGAGGCACTAAGTAAAGTTGCTCCATATTTCTTTGATTATTCAACCTAGCTGTTGAAGTACTAGCAATAGCACTTAGATCAAATAATCAGATTTATGGAGTAAAATGGGTGATATGGTTCTAACACTCTCACGTTCTTAAGGAGTCAGAGCAGGGGTGTCAAACTCACGTCATCACAGCTGTGTTATGTGACACGTTGCAACTTTTTCCCCCTTCACTAAACTGGGCATGGGCGGGGCCTGCACATGACTCATCCGGCCTGCGGACTGGAAGTTTGACAAGTTAGAGGAATGTGCAGAGGTGTCAAAACTATGCTGTCCTGTTCATCTGGAAAGCAAAATTAATTTTGCTTGTGTTGGTGTCAGGTTAATTAATAACATCTACTATTAAACTTGACAGATTCATGCACCTGATCACACACATACTCTATTTTAGATAGAGTATTGTGGGTTATAGTTACGATATGTGGCCATTTGACAAAATGAAGTTAGAGATAGTCTTCGTAAATCCTGACTGGAGGAGTCAACCCAGGGTGTATATGTTTTGTATGTTTCAAGGAAAATAAGTTATCAGCTTATTAGTCTGTCTCTTTTAGATTTCAGCAAATATATATAGCATTCAGAAGGATAGTTTGGCCAAGACTGCAGCTAGTAGCCTCTTACTAGGACAATCCCTGTTTGAATTGATTTGATTGAATTGAATTGAATTGAATTGAAGCCCATATCTAACAGTTACAATCGGTGGTGGGATTCAAAAAATTTTACTATCAGTTCTGTGGGTGTTGCTTGGTGGACGTGGCTTGGTGGGCGTGGCAGAGGAAGGTTACTGCAAAATCCCATTCCCTCCCTACACCACTAACCTGATTTCCAGCTCCATTCTCTTGTGCAGGGCAACCCAAGAAGGCCCAGCCGATCAGCTGGGATTCAGGAGGCAGAGAATAGATGGGGAGGGGCCATTCAGAGGTGGCTTTTGCCAGTTCTCCAAACTACTCAAAATTTCTGCTACCAGTTCTGCAGAATTGGTCAGAACCTGCTGAATACCACCACTGGTTACAATAGTATGTCCAGTTGATAAATAGATTACAGGAAAGGTTATCAAAGATGGAAATATATAAGGCACAAAAAATTTACAGGTTATCCACTGGATTGTGAGGCTACCAAACAGCTTTCACAGTCAGTTACATGCAGCATTTAAGGCTTGACTATAATTGGGACTATTTAAATGCAAGTTTGAATGGGTTGATAATCCCCTGCCTCCTGAAATTGTCAATCGTGTTCTCAGACTTTATGTCATAAGCTGATATCACCTTAATTTAAACTTTGACTTCCTATTATTAGGAAGTCTGCGATGAAAATTAAAAACTTTCTAGTATAGATTTTTTAAAATAGAAAGTGACATTTTAATTTGGCAGGCCTGTGCTCAAGGGGTACTTAAGCAAAAGCAGAGAGTACTGCATCAGCATCCTTCCAGCTAAAAATGACGCTATAACATTAATAATTTACCAATAAAGTTTTAGGTTTTTTTTTAAAAAAGAAATGATTGTACATATATATTTATTATATTTACTGCCTTCATTGCATAAACAAAAATCACAAATAGTTTTTAAATTTTTACGTTGAAGGACTTGTCTTTATCTTCACATCATTTTCATGTTATTGTTTCAAGCTCTTGTCTTCACTTCTTTTGAACAGCGATGGCAACATTTTTGGGATAGAATTTGTAAAATCCCTAACTTGAATCTGCTGGCATGTCAGTCCATCTGTTCCCTGTCCTGAACAAAAGAGAAACAATTCTTTACATATTTATTCCTTTTTTTAAAAAAAGAGAGAGAGATAAATTGAGGCAGCTCTGGCTCCCTTCCTTCTTGAAGTGCCTCTTCCACGGCCTCTCTAGCCTCAAAAAACCATGCAAAACTGTACCCCATTCTCACATAATATTTGGAGGTACAGAGGTTGCTTTAGAGCATGGCCATTCTCTTGTGGCATCTGCAGCTTCCAACAATTGCATGAGAACTGAGCGCGTTTTCAAAAATTGTTGTTGGATGTCGGTGAATGGTGGCATACACCTTTGATACACGTCATAAGTTCATCATCATTGAACAATATTGGTGAACTTTTCATAATTACAGGTGAAACTTGAAAAATTAGAATATCGTGCAAAAGTTCATTTATTTCAGTAATGCAACTTAAAAGGTGAAACTAATATATGAGATAGACTCATTACATGCAAAGCAAGATAGTTCAAGCCATGATTTGTCATAATTGTGATGATTATGGCTTTGGGTCCTTGGTTTCCAAATGAGATGCAAAAGTTGTTCTCATCAGAAAAGAGGACTTTGGATCACTGAGCAACAGACCTGTTTTTCTTTAGCCCAGGTAAGACACTTCTGACGTTGTTTGTTGTTCAGGAGCGGCTTGACAAGAGGAATACAACATTTGAAGCCCATGTCCAGGATCCGTCTGTATGTAGTGGTTCTTGATGCACTGACTCCAGCGTCAGTCCACTCCTTGTGAAAGTCCCCAACACTTTTGAATGGCCTTTTCCTGACAATCCTCTCCAGGCTGTGGTCATCCCTGCTGCTTGTGCACCATTTTCTTCCACACTTTTCCCTTCCACATAACTTTCTATTAATGTGCTTTGATACAGCACTTTGGGAACATCCAACTTCATTTGCAATTACCTTTTGAGGCTTTCCTCCTTATGGAGGGTGTCAATGATGGTTTTCTGCACAACTGTCAGGTCAGCATGACTTTCCCATGATTGTGCTTCCTACTGAACCAGACTGACAGACCATTTAAAGACTCAGGAACCCTTTGCAGGTGTTATGGCTTAATTAGCTGATTAGAGTGGGACACTTTGAGCCTAGAATATTGAACCTTTTCACAATATTCTAATTTTCTGAGATTGTGGATTTGGGGTTTTCCTGAGCTGTAAGCCATAATCATCTCAATTATGACACATCATGGCTTGAACTGTCTTGCTTTGCATGTAATGAGTCTATCTCATATATTAGGTTCACCTTTTAGGTTGCATTAATGAAATAAATAAACTTTTGCACGATATTCTAATGTTTTGAGTTTCAGCTGTAGATAATGGTTCTTATACTTCTATTGTAAAGTGGTCAGGACCACTACAAGTGTCTTCCTTGCTTTTGGGGAAAAAAATATTCATTTTGGTAAAAGGAGACTTCATCAGTTTCCTGAATTTAAATATGGGATAATTTTCTCCAGGACTTTTTTTTAATCACTATGGGTGGACAAACAAAAATGTTAAAATATGATGAAAGGAATGTAACAGAAATGAAAACTCTATTAAAAGCTTTCTGATAATGATATGGTAGGGTAAAAAAAAACTGCACCAAAAGAAATACTAAGGTGTTATGTGAACAAGTGTGGGAAGCCACCCCCTCCCAGAAGAATCAAATATTTTATGAAATATTAAAAAGGCAGAATGTTATATTTCCCTAAAGGAGAAATAGAGAACCATGCTCTTGGAGACAAAAAAGCAGCCCCCAAGTCTTTCTTAATAGCCCCCAGCAGATATTTTGTGCCCATAAAGATTGGGCCAGCCTATCTACAAAACAAAAGACCTCCAACTCCAGGATAATGGGATTAAGACCTGACCTCTCAGAACATAATAGGATTAACCTCTACCATCTAGCGGCAGGGCTAACCACATTGCACAATCTCCTGGGGACATTGCATAACCCTCCAGGCTTCAACCAAACTTAGCTCAGACAACTTCAGCTATGACCCCTGCATAGCCCCATGGGAGTCTGACAGCAGCCAATAGAATATATATTCTTGCACAGGAACAGGAAGCTCAAGTTCAAAGCTCAAGAGAAGGTATAAAAACTCCTCACTCTCAACTCCATGTGGATCTGCTTCATCATTAAACCTTCTTTCCAATCAGCCTCCATGTTTCCAGTGTCTTTCTCTTGGCTTGTAATGGAACAAGATGGATATTTCTCACAACACAAGGAAATCTCTCTTTTAAAAAAAGGAAAATGAGGACAAGGAAGGACAGGATAGATGTAGAGTGAAAGTCTACTCTTTATTGATGCTATGTGCCATATCTCTGATTAAAAAAATGAAAAGAAAAGGGTAGAAGATTCTTTGAAAGGGGATAATTAAACAGACAAGTATGGTTATTCTTTCCTTGGAATGTCATACCGTGTTCCCATTATTTTAAGAATATAAAAAAGAATTGATGACACATTACTTTCAGCAGGATATTTGACTTGTGAATCTTAATTTGATGAATTGAAGAAACAGACCCAGTTTTCAAAGTTATAATAAGTATTGGGACTTCGTCTTATATTGTCAATTATCTAACTCTAGTTAAACAGAAGGAGTGTAATGTAATTTCTCCCACACAAAAAATACAGATGAAAAATACAAAATTCAAAAAGTTAGCTTTTATATAATTTTTATTAATGTAAAAACTAAAGGAATCATATACAGTAAGTCATCTGCTTTCTCTGTAAACATTTTCTCCCTCTCCCGTTATCCCGTGGAGATAACAGCTGAGTAAGCACAAAGAGGATAAGATTAGATATTTGGAAAGATCAATAATTTTTTTTGACATTCACATTACTAGCTTAATTGCATTCTTTAAACTTATTTACTTAATTGCATTCTGTAAATTCTTAGAAGACCAGCCAAGCTGGAAATACTGCTGAAACCTCTGAAAATTAATAAATAAATTATTTTCTCATCACACAAAATGTCACTTTTGGAAAGGCTCTGAGGACTACCTATTTTACTGTGCCTAAGGACTATCTCTCTTTTTTCTTAAATTTTTCTTAGTTTTATTTTCATATTAAATAAAAAGTTTGATGAATAAAATTGCCTGACTTTCCTTGAACACGTTCCCTCATTAAATCTGACCTATTCATACCAAAGCTAATATTCAGCTTAAACATCTGAACATTTTCAGCTTAGCTAAAATTTCCACTTGACCTTTTCTCCTTTATTCTACTTTGGAAGAATATGAAACTAGAACTTTAAATTTAATATAAGCCTAGAATTAAAATCACATCAGGTGAAAAATAGTATTTCAATTGCAAGAAAACAATCATTTTTTTGTCTGGAATGCTATAAAAAGAATCTTAATAGAACTTCATATATCCTCATGAAAAGTGCTTTTTGATGTTTCTACTTCTAGAGTCATACTCTCTGAAAATAAATATTCACTATTCAATAGAGGTTTATGATAAACTTGGAACACTCTCCTCCCCATCCTCCTCCTCCTCCTCCTCCTCCTCCTCCTCCTCCTCCTCCTCCTCCTCCTCCTCCTCCTCCTCCTTTCTTCCTCCCTATAGTTCTAAACCTCATGCAGCCATCTCCATGACAGTGCGTTCTTTTAATCTTGTCTCCCTCTTTTTGCTACATCCCATATTAATGACTTTTCACTTTGTTGCTGTTCATCAAACTTGTCTATTGTTTCAACGTTGCCAGTGGAACAGAGGATCTTCCAAAGATGAAAATTACATATTTTAGACTTCCACAATGTCTTAAAACATATTTGGAGACTAAGCAATCAGTTTTAGATTTCTGGACTTTAACTAATTTGTTAAAATGTCATTCCAAATTCTCCTTTAATTTGTCTTTCCTTAAAAAAACAACAGAATTATATAATTAAGGAGGGGTGATTGAAAGATGGACTCAAATTCAGAAGGGAAAAAACTAAAGTCATTTTACCATAATTTTTTTTATGTTAACTTTATTCTACCTATGCTTGCAGAAATGTAGGAGCTCTTTATTGTCTTATACTGAATTTCCAAGAAACTAATGAGTTTCCAAAGTGGCCATAATAGAAGGATATTCTTTGGGGTGCGAAAGAGGCAGTTTGGTCTGGTGGTTAAAGCACCAGGCTAGAAACCAAAACACTGTAAATTCTTGTCCCATCTTAGATTTGAAAAACTGGTTGGGGGACCCTGGGCCAGTCACTGTATCTCAATCAGCCCACCTTACATGATTCTTGTGGGGAAAATAGGAGCGAGGAAGAGTATTAGATATGTTTGCCATCTTATTTACAAAAAATAAAGGTGGGATAAGAAAGAAATAAAGATAGAGAGAGAGAGAGAGATGGAGGGAGGGAAGAGAGGAAGGAAGGAAGGAAAGAGAAAGAAAGAAAATTAGTATAATTTACCCAGTCTTAAAAATTTGAACTATTGTTGATGATATTGTGGCTGCTATTTAGTAGCATACAACACTGTAACTCAGATCTCTGATTCATATGGCAATCATAAATATCCCATTTATTTAAAAGCTGTGATGGTAGAGTGGTTAAAATTCAGTACTACTTCTGCTGATCACCGGCTGCCAGCAATTTGGCAGTTCAGGTGTCACCAGGCTCAAGGTTGACTCCGCTTTCTATCCTTCCGAGATGGGTAAAATGAGGACTGAGATTGTTGGGAGCAAGAGGCTGACTCTATAAACTGCTTAGAGAGGTCTGTAAAGCACTGTGAAGCGGTATATAAGTCTAAGTGCTATTGCTACTGCTACTTATTTAATAAATTTATATAGCTTCCCATCTAAGTGATTTACAATATTAAAATAATAAAAATGTATAGCCCATAGCAGATTGGAATAATAAACACAAGCAGCAATTAATAATCAAAGAGATCGGTTCCCTCATGCATTCAGAGCCCCAAGCTATGTCTTCAAGGATAGGGTCAAGCTGATCTCCAGAGCAATTATATTCCAAAGGGTAGGTACCACGACAATAAAAGCTTTCCTCTTGAATGCTATTGGTCAACAGTCCTTGCCGGATGGGACCCAATGCATGCCACTTCTACCTGTTGGTGTAGGATTGTAGAAACACCTGGAGAGAATCAGTTCCATAAATAAACTGCCCACCAAGCCATGAAGAGCTTTAAAGGTATCTACCAACCCTTTTATTTGTTCAAATGCATACTAACAGCCAATGCAACCCACTGGAGCAGTGGTGCAACATGTGTCAAAAACACCTTCAGAATGCTCTTCAAGAGGATCACCCTATAAAACATGTTTCCAGTATTGTAATTCAATCTAGAGGCCACTGGGACATGAGTGACGAAGACCAGAACCTGCCAGCCCAGGGACAAATGCACCTGGAGCACAACCCATAGCTATGCAAAGACCCCTTCTAACCTTGGCTGCCATCCGTTCCTTGAACAGGGAGGAAGACATCCAAATTGCAAACAGATTCTGTATGAGGTGGTGTAATCCCATTCAGGACCAAATAAGGCAAATCTCCAGAACCAGGAAGTCCAAAATTCCAAAGCCAATAGTTGAGCTGAAGCATCTCATTCAGTAGCTGTGGGTTTTAGCCTTCTGGGTTTGAACAATTATTGATGGCAACATTTCTCCAGACAGCGCATGTGCTGTTGAAATTGAACAAATAAACAAATATTCGTGGATCCTCTTGAACTCTGTTCAAGGAACAAATAACAGCTGTGGCTAGAAGGGTTTTTTTGCACAATATGTGCCAATTATGGTGATTCCTGGATTGGGAGACGCTACTCACAGTCATGAATTCCTTCATTATTTCTTGGTAGTGCTGATGTAGCAGGCATGGTGTTTTTTTGTCATATTTAAAGTCCAGGACTTGTAAATATATCCATTGTAAAGTAGTTACAATGGTTCTGCCCAACACACCAAATTTGGCCAGATAGGCATATTTTAGGTCTTTTCTCAAATTCAGTGTCGTGCTATCTGTTCTATAAAACAATCTGAGATATACATGGCCATAACTCTGAAAGCCTCAAAAACCTGGAAATCTCAAAAACCTGCCTCTTCCTTCAAGTGCTGGGACCAGATGAGGCAATACAATTCAAGTGGGGTGTTAGTCATTTTTTAAATTATCCGTATATATCTTACCTTGTGTTATTTTATATACTGGTTTTGTTCGCTACATAGTTCTTTAGTTATAATGGGCATCTGTGTATGTTATTTAAAGAAACAATTAATAGAATTCCACATTTCATTTCTGATCCAAATATATTTTCTGTCTATTCTTGCTTATTTCTACAGGTTAGGAAAAAAATGCTTTGTAATTGGATGCAAATAGGTTCATTACCATAAGCACTTTTTTTTTCTGCCGGAGGATATGCACTTGCATAAATTGCAATGATATTCATTAACTTCTGACTTTCAGATCCAATATTCTATTGTTGTAAATAACAAAATACAGTTGCCAAAATCAGCACTACTCACTCTAAATAAAGTGCATGATCCCTTCAATTCTGGTCACCATATTTGAGTTACATGTCATTACTTCTCAAGAATACTCACAGTGCTATCTTGAGGTATTAAAATTGAATAAATACTACCATTGTTCTAGGAAAGCACAGCTTTTACCATTTAAACTTGGCCATTCAGAAAGCAGTATTTTATATATTCCTATTAGTATTCCTTAAAATAATTTTCTCCATGTGCGTACACAAGAGCAATTATTTTTATTCCTTACACTCCCATTATTCTAAATTGGATCATTGCTTCATTTTTTTAAAAGTACAATAATAAGTTTGGCATCTGATTTTAAGTTGTTAGTAGGTGTAAATTATTCTTAATGTGAGGCTTTCTGCTTATTATTTGAAATTTAGTTTTTAGTAGATGCTATTTATTTTCTAAGATGAGCACTTTATACCAGTAAGATATTTCAGCTAGCCAAATCTCAATTGTGTCAAGTGCAAGAGCCAAAATCAATGTCCTGCCAGATGGCCCTGGCCAAGGTTGACCTTTCAGGTTGTGACTTCTGTACCGTTTGGACATTTCATCCTTTCTAGTTTATTTCTCCTCTCCAGAGAGATGTCTAGGAATTACAGGTGGGGAAGAGAGGAAGGGCAAAAAAAAAAAAAAGTCACCTTATTTTTAATTTTATCAAATGTGTGGTGTTGTATTTGGGTTTCTTTCAGAGTGTAGGATCTTGACCATTACCCCAGGTGGAAAAAGCTTGTTTCAAATCAATTTATAGTCAGACAAAAATGGGACTTCCAAGATTGTGAAAGGAATTGGACAAATTGAAAATAATGGGGAAATCTCAGTTTTTCTCTCTTTCAGCAACACTTTCAAATTTAGGAAGAGATAGAATATAGTCACTTCAGGATCCCAAATATTAAAAAGACTGGGGCAAATCTTTATCTGTTGCACAATACTTTTAAAAAAAATGTGGTATCAAGAACACTTCTTCTGGCATTTGTATCATTTGACATGAAGGACATATTATCCAGCAATACTAATAAATGAAGCAGATACGGGATTGCTAGGGCATATCCTTTGAATCTGAAACATTTAAAGAGAAAAACTCTCAAGTTATTAAAAATATTTAAGAAATCCATTTTCAAGGGGTGGTAGAAAAGAAGCCACCTTCTCTGAAAGACTACATACAAACAAAAGATATTACACTCAAAAGATATTATTTTTATTGTCCTAAAGCCAATATAGAAATACACAGTGGGATGGATGGATGGATGGACCTCAGTTCCACATAAATATTGCATTCATTATAGCTTAATCGTATTCATATTTCTCATAACCCTTGGCCAATATATGAGTGAAAAGCAGTGGTGGGATTCAAATTTGGGGATGGGGAATGGGGATTCAAAGAATACTGCAAAATCCCCATTCCTTCCCCACTCTTGGGGGGAAGGTTACTGCAAAATCCCAATCCCTCGCCATCCCACTAACCTGCTTTCCACTCTGTTCTCCTGTGCAGGGCAACAAAAGAAGACCCAAGATGATCAGCTGGGATTGGGGAGGTGGAGAATAGATGGGGGCAGGGCCACTCAGAGGCGGTATTTGCCGGTTCTCCGAACTACTCAAAATTTCCGCTACCGGTTCTCCAGAACTGGTCAGAACCTGATGAATATCACCTCTGAATACCACCTCTCATTTGCACACTAATGCCATTATTACCACTGGCATTAGTGGGAAATCTGCAAAATTAATACTCAAATAGATTTTAACTGGGGATAAATAAACATCTTCATTCAAAGTCAAAGGTGGTATTTGCTGGTTCTCCAAACTACTCAAAATTTCTGCTATTGGTTTTCCAGAACTGGTCAGAACCTGCTGAAGATCACCGCTGGTGAAAAGTCATGAAAATATACTCTTGGCAAACACCCTCAATATTCTTCACTCATTTCTTCCATTTACACACACACACACACACACACACACACACACACACACACACACACACACACTGCTACAATGAGACAGCACAACAAGACTTGGACCTCTAGGTTGGATAAAGACTGCTTTAGGTTGTATTAATAGATATCCTGGTGGATAAGATAAGCAGCACACAATTACACCTTTCTTGCTGTTGCACGCATCTAGCTAGGTAGTTATTCACACTATTTTGTTATTTATACCGCAATTAATTCATGTGGTTAATTTAGAAATTAGTAATCTAGTTAACCTTTTAATTTAATAATTAATATTTTATTTTGCAAACTGAAACAATATTGTGGTGACAGACTGCCTGATATCCCAGCTCTGAAATCAGGAAAAAAAAAATATCTTTCTCTCTTCCCGCCCCCTGCCCCATTGCAATACATGATTTTTACTGGGAAAAAAAGCCCAGGAATATTTAGACCCTTGAAAGAATATACAAATTTTGAATCCTTGTAGCAGTGCTGTTAGGAGAAGAAGACAAACAGATTTATTCTTTATAACATTCACTTGCAAAATCCAATCTGTAAGCACACATTCACCTCTTTGGTGAAACTTATTTTATTTGGAAAAAAATAATAATTTTGTAATCAAGTAGCAATAGCAATAGCACTTAGACTTACATACCGCTTACAGTGACTTACAGTGCTTTACAGTCCTCTCTAAGCAGTTTACAGAGTCAGCCTGTTGCCCCAACAATCTGGGTCCTCATTTTACCCAACTCAGAAGGAGGGAAGGCTGAGTCAACCTTGAGCCTGGTGAGATTTGAACTGCCAAATTGCAGGCAGCCAGCAGGCAGCCGAAGTAGCCTGCAGTACTGCACTCTAACCACTGCACCACTGTGGGTCATGGTGTTAAATAAGAGTCTTACGGATTGAAATCCATATAAAAAAGCAATGTAAATCTCCTAGTTAGCTGAAGGCTCTTTTGGAAGCAGGGTGAAGGAGCAAATAAAATTTTACTTAGTATTTTTTTTTTCTGTTTGCAATATTTTTCAGCATGGATTTCTATGCTGATTTCCACTTTTGACCAAGGATGGTCAGAATCTGCTTATGCAATAGATGCTTGCACAAAGCATATTTTTAGTGTATGATGGGATAGGGAAACAGGCATGCAAAAATATATAAAGAAGAATTGGATACTTTTTTATTGTTCAATAGCTTTCATTGGCATGACACAACAATTACTTCATGAAAATACCACACGAGAATCAAATTTCATACACCCCATAAAACTTTATGTTATTGATGGAAGAAATATCCTTCTGGGTTCAGTTCCAAGTGGGGGAAAAGACCCTGGAAACATGGAGGCTGTTTGGAAAGATGGTTTAATGGTGGACAGCAGGACCACATGGCTTGGAGCTCCAAAGTGAAAAGGACGATCTCATGCTTCAAGATGCTGGGTGAAGGAAAAGAAGGAAGGAGATGCTGAGAGACCCTTGTTATATATCCTCTGTTGGGCCCTCACCTTAGTGTTTCCTGTTCCTGTGTAAGAAATATATTCCATTGCCTGTCAGACTCCCAGGGGTGGGGGTCTTAGCTAACTTTGTAGGCTTTGTCTGGACCACATGGCTTCACCTGAGTGCTGGCTGATGCAATCTTCCCAGGCCAGGTGGTGAGATGGGTAGAGGCCTTTGTTATGTAGAATACTCTGGCTCAGGCCTTAATGGCCCACCCATTAACAAAGGTGGGGAGTGAGCTTCTGCCTCTCTGTTTCTACTTCCCTTTTTGGGGAAACAGGCTTCCTTTTTAATATTTCCTAGGATACTTCATTTTTCTAGGGGAGGGGTGGGTGCTAACTTCCCACATTACTATGTTCTAATCACAGATTAAACAGATTAACAGAGTTGGAAGGGACCTTGTAGGTCATCTAATCCTCCCCCTGTCCAAGGAGGAGACCCTACACATGAAACACATCAGACTTCCTAAGAGGATTGACTTCTATCATCTCCATAAAATACCCAAAAATAATGAAGTTATTCTTAACATTACCATTTTAATCACTATGGATATTTAAGCATTATTCTTCATTGAGCTCCATGGAAGACATTTTCATTAACTGGACTTGTAAAAATATACACCTGAATGTAGAGAACTACTGGGCCAGAAATGGGTTCTCACAAACAGCAAGAAACAACAGTGCAATAATGCTAACATGCAAACCAAACTCTACAAAAAACTTTTATCTTACTATAAAACTCAAAGTAGCCAGCCTGGGAAAAAAAAAAGAAATGTCACCAACATTTATACACACTACAAATGACAGGCCACCAGCTCTGGGATACAAAAGTACCTTCATCTGATCACTTGAATGTAGCCAACTTTTAAGTATTTTCTACATCTATTTTTTGTCATATTCTCATTGCCCAGAATTTTGCTAGCCAGATATGACTCTTAGAATTTGAAGTACGCATTTGAAGTAAGAGACATCTTAGAGGATATTTTTCTCTGCAGACATAAAACCCACAACTCAAAAGGATTTATGCCAGACACTATTCCCATGTCTAAAAATAGTTCTGGAAACATTTTGACAACAGGTCATCAATAGGTTAAGCCCTCCAAGGGCAGGTTAGTTTTCAAAGAGTTTTGCCTCAGGATGTACTATATGTCAATAGGTCTACAAATCTCACTCAAGCCTCCAAAGACTATTTCAGATCATGAACTCTGTATATTTGTTAGAGAATTAAACCATATTTTGTAAACAGTCTTAGCCCCATTGATTCAAATGTGAAATTGAATAACACAAAGGCACTTACTTCTAAGTAAACATTGAGAGGTAGAAACAGCTCTTTTACACAGTGGTGGGATTCAAAAAAATTTACTACCGGTTCTGTGGGCATGGCTTGGTAGGTGTGGCTTGGTGGGCGTGGCAAGGGAAGGATACTGTAAAATCTCCATTCCCTCCCAACTCCTGGGGGAAGGTTACTGCAAAATCCCCTTTCCTCCCCACCCCACTAACCTGCTTTCCAGCTCTGTTCTCCTGTGCAGGGCAACCAAAGAAGACCCAGCCGATCAGCTGGGACTCGGGAGGCAGAGAATAGAGGGGGGCGGAGCCAGTCAGAGGTGGTATTTGCTGGTTCTCCAAACTACTCAAAATTTCTGCTACTGGTTCTCCAGAACTGGTAAGAACCTGCTGAATACCACCTCTGAATACCACCTCTCATTTACACACACATGCCATTATTACCTCTGGCATTAGTGGGAAATCTGCAAAATTAATACTCAAATAGATTTTAACTGAGGATAAATAAACATCTTCACTCAAAGTCTTTCATAAAATACAGTGTGTTGTACAAAAGGTGCCATTTCTTTCTCTACCCCTTTCTTTCACTTTTTTCCCCATTTACTAGGTAATAACTATAAATCTCAGCTTCAGTAATGATTTTCTCTCTCTCCTTTATGCTGACTCCAAAGCCACACATTTGCTTTCACAAGGTGCCGATATTAAAAATGGAAGATCAAGATGAATCCAGTGGTTAGAATAGAATAGAATACCTTTATTGTCATTGAATTCAAAATACAATTAAATTTGAAAGCTACTCTAGCACAGTGCCCCAAACACCACATCACAATCACACTACACAGTATTTAAAAATTAAAATAATTAAAGTAATAATAATAATAATAATTAAAAACCTAGTCTAAAACCTATTTAAAGCATATATTAAGTTAGATATATTAATAGATAGATACATAGATAGATATATATTAATAGATATATTAAGTGGCATTTTTAAATTATGCCACTTTAGATCAAGATGAATCCAGTGGTTAGACTGAAAGAATGAAAATATTCTAGGTAAAAGGAAAGAAGACTTTTTATTTTATCTCTGGATTTGTAGAAAATAAAAGTTGTTTCAATAATGGCTATTGTTCTGTGTTGCTCTCTTCATATTTCTTAACCTTATCTTCCTTACCTACTATTCATCACACTTTCTCTCTAGCATTCAGTTCTTTGTTTTGGTCTGCTGATGTTTTATCTTAGTTTTTTAGTGTTTCCTGTTGAAGAATGTTTTACTTTTCTTGAAAATTATATATTACACATATTCAACCACCACCAGTAGGACTATTATTATACAAAAAGTAAGAGACAAAAATAGTTTCAAATCCTACCTGTTCCACTACTGCAGGGGTTCCCAACCTGGGGGTGCGAGACGATATTCCAGGGGGTGCGAGAAAAGTCCAGGTAAATAATAGGATATTGGCTATATGTTGGCATTTTTATTTATTATGCAATGGGTTAACTTTGTTTTCATTTTAGAGTTAAGTATCGTTATTTAGTGGCCGTCACATACATAGCTGAAAAGATTCAATCCTACCATATATTTAACGCGTTCAGTAGTTCCTAATGTCTAAATTTCAGGGGGTGCGAGGTTCGAGTGAAATTTCTTTAGGGGTGCGGGGCGAAAAAAAGGTTGGGAAACACTGCACTACTGGTTTGGTGATAGCATGCATGGGCGTGCACACTAGAGATGGTATTCAGTAGATTCTGACCAGTTCTGGAAAACCGGGAGCGGAAATTTTGAGTAATTCAGAGAACCGGCAAATGCCGCCTCTGACTGGAGTTTTACAGTATCCTTCCCCTGCCACGCCCACCAAGGCACACCCACAGAACCAGTAGTAAAAAAATTCGAATCCCACCACTGGTGCGCACCTAACGCTCATGCACCTAATGCGCGTAAACAAATTTCCACACACCAAGTGAGGCCTGCAGCACCAATCAGCTGAGAGGATATTGAAGAGAAAAGCGCAGGGGCAGGTGGGAGGACCAATCCTGAGCTTTTCTCTTCTTTCTCCTGTCAGCTGATCATCAGAGGTTTTTTTTTCCTCCTCTCAGCTGATCATCGGAGGCTTTTTTTTAACTACCGGTTTGGCCAAACCAATAGCAATTTTTGCTACCGGTTCAGTAGAACCAGGCCGAACTGGTAGCATATACCACCACTGTTTCAAATATAAAATAATTCAGAATCCACATCCCTCAATTCTTTCATTTGAACCGAGGGTAGTGTAATAATATATTGGGGGAAGATTGAGTTCAACATTATAGAATTGCAGCTGAGGCATTATTCTTATGTATGGTTTTGTTGGTTATTCTTATATCGTGATTTCAATTTCTTTGCCATACACTTTCTTCTACGTTTCCATTCTGTGCATAATATTACCTTAAAGAGTATGATGACTTAAGTATCTATGAATGCATGAGTTCATATGGTCAGTTAAAGTGTGCACATTTTTCAAGAGGATAGGCAACAAATGCAATATCTCAATGATGATGAACAGCACAAACCATCCCTGTGCTGTACTGCTTGGGTTTATGGATTGCAATCCCCTCACTCTCCATTTATGTATAGATAATTTGAAGTTTAACATCTGGGGAGGAGGATGTTATACTTGTGACGATCGCTCTTCTAAATAGGTAGCTTCCAGTTGATTGTACAGTCATTTGAAATGTTATAATGAAGAGTTCCAAAGTGTTTGGAACATTTGTTTTCAGGGGGAGCCTGAAATCCACACATAGCACGTCCCCAGGTGGCGGATTGGGAGGCCCTACCCAGTATGGCTTTATGCGGTAATGGTGGGTTGGAGGGAATCCAATACCTCTCATGGACCAACAGGCCTGGGGAGTGGCAGCTGGCTCATCAGTATCAACTGAAGGCAGAAGCCATATTGGTCTGAACGGCTTTAGAAGAACAGCACATGGTGTGGTGGCAGCCACTTGAAGAGCATGTGCACAGCAAGGGGAAAACTACAGTGGTGGGATTTAAATATTTTTTTACTACTGGTTCTGTGGGCTTGGTGAGTGTAGCAGCGGAAGGATACTGCAAAATCCCCATTCCCTCCCCGCCCCACTAACCTGCTTTCCAGCTCCATTCTCCTGTGCAGGGCAACAAAAGAAGATCCAGCCGATCAGCTGGGATTTGAGGGGCAGAGAATAGATGGAGGCGGGGCCAGTCAGAGGTGGCATTTGCCGGTTCTCTGAACTACTCAAAATTTCCATTACTGGTTCACAGAACTGGCCAGAACCTGCTGAATACCACCTCTGGAAGACTACTACACTATATATTCTCCAGAAAAATCATGATAATGGCAGCAAATGGATTGCTAACATGATCACCAACGTCCGCTGATGGATATGGAACAACAACAAGAAGAAAATGTTTACATCATGCAGTATGGCTGATCAATTCAGTTCTTAAAAATAGAAAATACATGGGCTGAAGAATATATTTTTAAGTACTATATGAGCATTTTTAGCACAAAAAACTCCCCTTTTAACTAAATAATTAAATAATTCAGTTGAAGGCGTTAAAAAGCATCCTGTAAAAGTCATTCTTTTATTGATTTGAAAAAGCAAGCTAGAATTGTATTACATGGAAATGTTGGTAGGAGATTCCCTTGGGCTCCCTGAATTTCTCTAACCATAAATCAGGCCCCAATATATCTCACATTTCCAAATTTTTGAAGGTATTTGCAGAAATAGGAATACAGGATGTTCTGATATTATACAAGGACATTAAGCATGCCCACACATGCATATCAAAACCAAAACTACAGTGGTGGTATGAAATATTTAAAAAAAGAATCTGAAAAGCTGAACTCAATAGATGCTGAAGTTGAATAAATGCCCCACAAGCATAAATAAAAGACATTGCAATACAAGTCACTGAACTGAAATTAAATCAGTGCCTCGACTTTATATGCCTGTAGTTTATAAGTTTAAATTAAAATGTTCACAAATGCCATTCACATTAATGCATAGCAACACAGATATATGCATCATTTCATAAACATGTGAATAAGAAAGACGGAGACATGCTTTTGCTTTTACCAAGTTGCATTCAAGGCTCTGCAAAGTTTTCAACTATTCTAGCATGTATCACAGACACACTTACACACAGAAAGAGACAAAGACATTTGCAGGAGTTGATGCTCTTGTGAAAATGATAAAAACAGCATTGTGTAATTGTGATGCAATGATCTGCTCACTTTATAAGCAACATTAGAATGCTCAAAAAAAGAAGGAAAGTGTGTGCATCACAATAGCATAGTGCACACTTCTGTATCTAAGCTTTCACAACCAAAGCTTTCACTTTCAAAGACTGAAAGGTTAAATATATTGTAACAAAATGGCTGCAAAGAACATTACAATAATTTCTCAATGAAGGTATGAAGACAAGAAGGAAAAGGAAAAGTTCCATCACTTTTTCTAAAAGAAAAACAGACCAAAGCTTTTTAAGAGTTAAATTCTGTAGTGAAATCCAATATAGATGTAAATCCAACTGGTTAGTTTCACTACTCATAAAGTCGCCTGAGCTTCCATATGGAAAGCTGGAAAAAATAAGTGAAGAAACAAAAGAAAGTTGATGTTAAAATCCAGCAAGGGGTTAGAGTAAATCAGCCTTCAACCAGTCAATTAACTTTTAAAAATAAGAATCAAATTAAAATAAAAAAATATTGAAATATGCAATTAAAACCCATGTCTGCTTAAAAAATTGAATAGTTGAGAGAAACCCTAACCCTAACCCTAGCTCCTACTATGAATTGCAGCCTCCAGGATTCCTCTTCCCCAGGAGTGTCCATGGTCATCCAAGAGACATCTTGGGTCATTCCTAGCTTTTCCCATTCAATCGAGGGAGCAGACTGTCAAGGAACCTGCTTTGGCAGCAAAATCAGCAGTTTGTCAGCAAAATAAGCAATTTCCCTTCCCCTCTTTCCTCTGCCTCCCCTGCTCAGCACACCCTCTTGAAGGTAAATTGACAACAAACTGAATATGAAGCAGCAGATAATATAACTGCAAAGAAGACAAATTCAATTTTAGGTGCACCAAAGGAAATATAATTTATGAAGCACACGTTTTATTCTACTCTGATTTGGCAGTCTCCATCTCAAGTACAATGTCCGGTAGTGGGAGTACATTTTAAGAAACATTCAGACAAACATGTTCAAGGAATGACAATGAAGCTTTGTGAATGAAGACTAGAAAATAAATGGTGTGGGGAAAAAAGAGTTGGGGATTTTGGGCCTTTAGAAAAGACATCTAAGAGGGAAATGATAGCATTCTTCAAATGCCTCCAGAGATAAAAATAAAAATAAAAATGGTCAATGAGAATCTTGGGAAAGGTATTTTCAGTATGTGACACGTAACTCTTTTTGAATCATTTTCCTCTAAATGTTTGCTAGAGACTGCCAAGAAGGTGTCTGAAGATGACTTTAATTTCCCGATAAGGAAATATGAAAAGAAATAATCCTTCAGATGGATTATTCATATTCTTCTTTTTCTATTATCAAATTCTATTATCAAATATCAGATTAAATACATTTAATCTGCTTCTATATCTGTGGGTTTTTTTAAAAAATAATCCCCAATGTATACATTTTTATATGAATAAGATTAAAAAAAAAAAAAAACCAGTCAGGTCACATTCTACATACAGCAAAGAGGTCATTGTTTTCCGTTCAATCAGATTAAAATGAAAACTATTAAAAACCTCTGTTTTGTGATTGAAGACGGAGGAAGTTTCTTTCCTCTCACAGTGTGGCTTGATTAAAAGAAAGCAATTCAGAATTGTGAATATTTTTTTTTTTAAAAAAAAGTCTATATGAAATATTTGGAAGTGTTGGAACTGTCGGAATATTATCATTAAACCTTGTTAATTAAGACCCTTTTCAAAATCTAAAGGTCTGCTAAATTCAAAATAGTTGATACATAAAGAAATGCATTATCAGTAAATGGCAAAAACTGATGGTTTATAATACTTTTTATTTTCCCTCAAAAAAAAAAAAACTACAATAAACTGGGTTAATATTTGTGTGTGTGTGTGTGTGTGTGTGTGTGTGTGTATAAATATATTGTGGTGTCTGTGTGTATATGTACACATGTGCATATATTAACAGAGCTAGTAAGTGACTGATAACTCGGTACTGTCAAACTTGTCAGACCACTGCCCCAAATAGCATTTAACAGTTTGACACTAATTTGATGCAGTTTGAATTATGCTGCATTAAATTAGCATCAGAATGCCTAAAATAATAACTAGGGTTTATATAATCAGCACTTTGCCATATTTGAGTCCAGAAAATAAATGCTTTTTATGAAGCGGATTATAGGGAAAGAGGAGAGAAGCAGGTGAAAAGAACAATTTCTTTGTGTGCTGAACAGGGAGAAAAGACCATGAATTTTAAAACGAGATTGATAAAAAGAAACAAAGCAGACAATTTTTAGAGAGAACAGAAAATGTCTTCCACTTGCAGCAGTTAAAGATAGAATAAAACAAAGGATGTGTCCAGTTGGATATGGCTCCTAGTGTTATCAAACAACATACATTTCTCCATCTTTTCATCCTTAAGCTTTTTCAATATGGAAACAAAAACAGATGGAAGAAGCAATGAGAAAACTGAAAATGTTTCCTGAGAAAATACTTTCTGAGCACAATGCTTTCAAATAAAATTTCAAAGAGCAACACCAGTTCAGTTTTGGTTTGCGCAAGAAATAATAAGGCAAAATAGACCGGGAAGATCCAAAAACATTGTAGAAAAAAAGCCAACCATTTTTATATCTTTACCAAGAAGAGCCAAAAAGACCAAGAAACAGCTTAAATATAGCTTAAATATAGGACATGTCATTACATTTGAGGACTTGATGGTTTTCCAGAGGTGGGATACGACAGGATCAACTACTGGTTCGGGATTTACAAGCTTCCCTGCACGCTGTGAGCCGCACGCTTGTAAATCGTCATAAATCGTCATCAGCATGCTGCGTGCAGAGAAGCAGCCTTTGAAACAGCCCTCTTTTCCTGCTTTTTAAACTGCAGCTGTGCCTCGTTTGGCAGCTGAAGTTGAAAAATCAGGAAATAAAGATCAGGTAAGAGCCCAGGTGGGCGGGTGGGCAAAAACATCAGCAGACATAGAACCGGTTCTATGTCTGCTGCTCTTCAGAGCTACCGGTTCTACAGAGGTGGACAGAACCAGTAGAAACCTACCCCTGGGTTTATCCACATATAATAAGACTGAAATAGTTATAGGTCATTTACAAAAAAAGGGGGGGAATACCGCTTAATCTATTGTTCTAGATTAACAAAGCTTGAAGACTGAAGGGAAGTCAAGTAGTCTATATCCCATTTGAGAGACCACTGACACTTTTATTTCATAGGCTATACCCAACAATATAGCCAGTTTCCTGGCAGTCTTTTGATTTGCCAATGCTGAGTAGACAGGATCAGGAGAGTTGAAGTCGATATTTGACATTGCAAAAGTCTCTGAACTTTTAATTATAAGAGACATAAGATTCTAGTTGCAGGGATATACCAAGAGGTAGGTAGACCAATATGTCCCATTGGACGTGATACTGCCAATGTAATGTGGATTATGAAACAAAGTACCGGTAGTACAAATCTCATTTTCAACTCAAAAGAAGAGAATAGTGGCTAGTATTATACTTCGTTCATTATTCCTGTTCCTCAGATTAAGATTGTACCTTAAATGTACTCAGTCCTGGGATTCAGAAAGTGTGAAGAGCCCCATTACTTGACTTTACTATTAATTGGTTAATCGTCACAGCTGCTGTTTATATTTATTTAGTTTTGTGGATGTTTTTATTGCTTTAATATCTATTAAATTGTTTTAGAATTTTAGAATTGTAAACTACAAGACTCACTTGGCTGAGTTGGGCAGCTATATAAATTGAATAAATAAAATATAAATAAATAATTTGGACAATTCTGGTTCTTGTTTTGCCATACTTCTAGAAATTTCTGCTAGAAAAGAACCTTTCTGGACTGAATTCCTTATTAAGTTTGATTACTGTTTCAAACCATCTGTGTCTCTTATAATTAAAAGTTCAGAGACTTTTGCAATGTCAAATATCTACTTCAACTCTCCTGATCCTATTTTTCACACACTGTGCCTACCACACCTTTGATTAATTTTCGTCATTGCTGAAATAGGAATAATCTGTTCAAACAGTAATATAAACATACAGATTAACACATCAAGTCAATCTGCAATATGTCCATTATGGAAAAAAAATCTTGAGACTAGAAGGACTATATTTGAATTTGGTGCCAATAAATACCTTCCATTTTAGCTCTTGACACCTAATTAAAGATTGTGTAATACTTCAGAAAATCAATTGGCTTCTCATTGTTTCCATCTGGGAGGCACTGAATAAAAACAAAAGCCCCCATTTTCTTCTTATTCCTGTGCAGTTAAGAATATGCAGCAGGAATAGTGAATGCACATTCCAAAGTAAACTGGCACAAGATCAATATAATTCAGACAACACATATGCTTATTATACAGAAATAGCCTGTTTGCATACATGAATGCACAAACCAGTGGTGGGATTCAAAATGTTTTACTACTGGTTCTGTGGATGTGGCTTGGTGGGCATGGCTAGGTGGACAGGGTCATGTGACTGGGTGGGCATGACTTCTTCTTCTTCTTTTTTTTTTTTGCTTTTTTGCAGCCACCCACCCACACATTTTTTTGGGCCTTCTGGGCCTCAGGGAATCCTCCTTGGTTAAGCTAGGGGAATCCTGGCACAGCTGATTATATGAACAGCTGATTGTCAGGAGGGGGGAAAAAAGAAATAAATACCTTTAGGGGCGAGTAAGCATTGGATGGGCGGGGCAAGTGAGCCAGCGGTGACCAGGAGACCGGGTGGGGTGGGGCAGCCAGAATTTACCACCGGTTCAGCAACCCATGCCAAATCTTTGCTACCGGTTCGCCTGAACCAGTGAAAACCAGCTGAATACCACCACTGGCATAAACAAACAAACAAACAAACAAACACACACACACACACACACACACACACACACACACACAAACATACCAGGCTGGAGGGAGAGGGGGAGAGAGGGAGAACTGTTACCTTAAAAACATAAACAAGTCAGAAGCACTTACACAAAATGCATATAGAAATGTTGCCTATTGAATGGTGCTGGCTACCCTTACTTCATGTTTGAAATATTTGTGTAAATTCAAAAATCATTTCATGAACTAGGGATAACTCTCCAATTCTCAGCAGAAGAGCATTGTAATTGGAGCAATAGCATTCTTGTATACACCAAATCAGACATGTGAAGACATCTTGATTGGGCACTTTTTCTTTTTTGTGGAAAGATTTAGGTGTTAGTTTTTGCAGAAGAAAAGCTTTACCCTAAAGGTAAAGACATCTCAACAGTGTAATCAAATACCTAGGGAGCTAGTGGCTCTATTTCTTTGGATTTCTTCCAACAGAGAATAAATACATATTGGTTGCAAAAGACTTAAGGGAAAACTATCTAAGCAACCTGAGATATTACCATCCCCACTGGGAACCTGCTCAGTGAAACAAGAGGTCATTTTGAATATTCTCTTATTGCAAGAAGTTTGAGTTTGGTATGCAGGAAATGACTTTCTCTTGAGTAATTCCCAGTCTAAAATATGCTGGCTGTGGAATCCTTGAAATTAAAATACTCACATCTTAATGTTTCCAAGTTGGACTACAGAATGCACTTCCCAAAGAGGTACACTGACCCTCCCTTTTCCAATATTTAATAAAATTGCATATGCCATTTCATCATACATGCAGTATAAGAAATAAGCTCTGCCTTTCAGGTCACCAATGGTAAGTTTGCCTTGACTTTAACCGCACTGTTTTATCTATACATTTTATAATGTATGTTTTAATTACTGTAGGCTGCTTAAGTGCTGGACACACAGAAAAAGTAGGATATAAATGTAGCTAGCAAAGCAAATACATGAATAATCTGGATCTGTGCACTGAATGGTAGATTAGATTCAGTGACCAAAACGGTGGCTTGATTCTGTAAAAAATGAAAAAGAAATTTAAGCCTCTCATTATTTAAAAATGCATTTATTTATTTAAAAAGTATTTTAAAAAGGAGGAGAAAAGGGAAGAGGAATTTGACTGAGGGCAATCAAGACACATTGAGGCTTCGCCGTTATCCTTCTCTTTTTGATGGAAAATATTTACAGAGGTGATATGACTCTCTTCAAACAGATGTAGTGGTATGTCATGATTCCTGATTATCTTTCTGGCACACTTGGTATGTAACCAAGTTTTATATATACATACAGGGAGAGACAGAGAGTATGTAAACATGGCAAGTCTCATTTCTCATCGTCTTTTCCCTTTTGAAGGTTGGATTTTGTGTGTTGTATGAACATTTCCAGGAGCAGAAAGCAATGATGAATCAAAGTTTTAAAATTTTAACAAAAAGGAAATCTATTTTGTCATAGAGTCATAAGTAAAGCCCAAAACCTAGACAGTGACATGCTACCGGAGTCTAATAATGCATGAGAAGGAAGGCAAAAAGTAATTACCTCAGTGTAGCAGTTTCTTAAATAAAGAATAGGCAGAGTTAAAGAAAAGGATAGAAAGTAAATCCTTAACTCTTTATCCTCATTTTATTGCTCCTTTGGGGGCAACAGATTACAAGGCATTGAAGAGGTAGTACTATTGGATTTAGACCATAACATTCCCACTGTACTTTTTTTCCACATATGATAGATTTTGTAAAATTATGGCAAATGTTTGTAGACATTCTGGAAATCTCTGAGGTACAGAATCACTCTCAACACTTTGAGAAGGTCCAATTAGTTTCATGTTAGACTTCCAGATATTCTGCTTCATTTCTAAAACGGAAGAACCTTTCTGAAGTGATCCAATTCATTTCAATGTTTGAATAAATATTATGATTATTCCTACTATTGGATATTTCAGTTTTGGGTTACATTAAAAATAATGTTACATGTCTTTCAAACATTTTAAAATATACTTTAAACTAAAAAGACTAACACCAGCTTATTTCTAAAGTAATGTTAAATGCGCTTTTTTTTACTTCTTTCTTTCGTAAAATAAAATAGACGTGTCAAAATAACTGTTTTTCCTGATTCTTCATTTGAAATGTTCAGTGCCTTTTTTTTTTTTTTTTTAGAAGGAGGGAGAAAAAGAATAAGTGAAAGAGAGCATTTCAGACTAAAATATCATACACAGTCCTCATTGATCAGGGCCATAATCTATTAAAATGTTAACATGAAAGCAGCAAAACTTTTAATTATTAAAATTAAATTACCAAAGCATCAATTATGTCTCCTCCAATAGCTATTAATAATTTTCTCACAGAGATAACAATTACCCAATATTTGCATTTATTCATTGATGTCATGATGCATTTATTATGATAACATTTTATTGTAATTGCTCTTAGTATGTCACTTTCTCTTTCATAATATATGGTGAAACAATGTTCATTAACATAATGAAATGAGGTGATTTAAAATTTGTTTTCTCATTTTTTATTTTTTTAAATTGAATTGTTTCTGAAGATCTAAAAAGTATATTTAATTGATATTCATATTTTTCACCAAGACACATTAGATTAAGGTTTGTAATGTATATTGTATGTATATTGTTCTTTGAAATATTTTGCCAGAAAATATTACTTGAAATTTTTCCAGTTTAAATCTTGGATTGAAAATTTGAAAGTCCTTCATAAACTGAGATTTACATACACCAGCAATTTCCTATCCCAAAATGAACCCCTACACCAGTGGTGAGATTCAAAAAAAAATTACTACCAGTTCTGTGGGCATGGCCTGATGGACATGGCAGGGGAAGGATACTATAAAATCCCCATTCCCTCCCCATCCCACTAACCTGCTTTCCAGCTCCATTCTCCTGTGCAGGGCAACAAAAGAAGACCCAGCCAATCAGAATAGATGGGGGCAGGGCCAGTCAGAGGTGATATTCCGAACTACTCAAAATTTCCACTACCGGTTCTCCAAACTACTCAAAATTTCCACTAACAGTTTTCCAGAACTGGTCAAAACCTGCTGAACCACCTTTGCCCTACACCATATATTATAGTAAAATAGTAAATTAAAGGAAATTAAAGGAAGTTCTGATCTGATTCCTGACCAAGTTATCAGTCTGAAAAGCAGCATTTGTAGGTGATAAAAGCAGTATAAAACCTTATGGTGTTATATGACCTTGGTGAGGTAGGTTAGAGTTATGAAAAGAAAGGGAATGGATAAGTAAGAAGTTAAAACCAGCAGTTAAAACCTATCAAAATGTGTGTAAAGGGCCAAAGGCCTATTTAAAAGTTATTAAAGAAGTTAGATCCCTCAACACCATGAAAAAGGGTGTCAAACTTGTGTGGTCATGGTGGCTAACCTTCACTAACCAGACGTGGGCATGACCACCGGGTGATGCATCCAGCCGGTGGGCCATGAGTTTGACACCCCTGCCATACAAGATGCGTTGCAAGTAAAAGGGGTGGCAAATAGTACAGTATTTTAGTATTCTTTTAAGATCAATCTGGATGCAGCTATGTGCCACCTGAAATTTCTAGACTAAATACAAAGACATCTCCATAAGAATGCATTACAAGAATTAACATTTTAAGATCAATAGTTCCAAGAAACAGACATAGTAAATAGGTTCCCTTAGCCATTTCTTTTGAGACAATTTTGAGCCAGCTCCTTTGTGGAAAGAGTTATTCTATATACTCCCACTCCAGAATTATAGCCTTTCATAACAAGCATCTTCCTTTTGTGTGAGAATTGATAAGTCAGTTAATAATTCATACAAAATAATTTGTACTGTGAGACAAATTCATGACTAAACTAAAAATCAATTTGAAAGAAAAAAAGGAAAAAAAAGGGACAAAAATATGTGTTTATTAATTTGTCATATTTCCACACCACCCATCTCGCCTAAGTGACTCTGGGCAGCTTAACAATAAAAATGTATGATGATAGTATAACAGCATAAATAAGAACTGAGTTGAAAACAAAATTAAAAAGGTAGAGTTATAGTACTGAAAGTTTGAAAGTTGACGATGTGGAGTGAACATCCTCACAACACCAACCATCCTCGGAGATACATATCACTCTTTGATCCCCAGGCCAGTTGGCAGAACTAGGTCTTAACATTATTTCTGAAGGCCCGAAGGCCAGGGGCATGCCTTATTTCTGGGGACAGTGTTTCAGAGGGTGGGGGGGCAATGATGGATAATGCTCTGGTACATTATCTACTGACCTCCATGCCTTAGCTGGTAGGAGAGAAAGATCTGACAGAATGTCTCAAATGATTTGTCATTTGGACAAAACAGTTCCTTGGTAACCTGACCCCATGGTATACAATGTTTTAGAGGTGATAAGCAATACCTTGTGTTGGACCTGAAAATAATGCCAGTCACATAGTAGAGGCATTATATGCACAACTCTAGGGGCACCCAAGACTGCTTAAAGGTAAAGGTGAAGGTTCCCCTCGCCCATAGGTGCTAGTTGTTTCCAGCTCAAGGGGGCGGTACTCATCTCTGTTCCAAAGATGTCTCTGTGGTCATGTGGCTGACATGACTAAACACCGAAGGCGCACAGAACACTGTTACCTTCCCACCAAAGTGGTCCCTATTTTTCTACTTACATTTTTACATGCTTTCGAACTGCTAGGTTGGCAGAAGCTGGGACAAAGTAACGGGAGCTTACTCCATTACGTGGTGCTAGGGATTCGAACAGCCAAACTGCCAACTTTTCTGATCGACAAGCTCAGTGTCTTAGCCACTGAGCCACTGCGTCCCCTAGAATATGGTGGTGTTTACTGCTTACACCACCATATTGCTTACTCCACCATATTCTGCACAATTGCAGTTTCTGGATGATCTTCAAAGATAACCACACAATAATCTGCAATAGTCCATATAGGAGATGACCAGTGACAATCGTGAGTGACAGGAAACGGTATACCTGGTGCACAAGGCAAAGCTGAGTAAAGTCATAGCTGCCACCTGGGCCATGAACAGGAGTCATGAGACCAGGAGGACACCAAAAAAAATATGACTAAGTATTCTAATACGTAGTGAATCAAAAAATTAAATAAGCTATTCAACCATGTATAATCACTGCACCTAATTATAACCATCAACTGTTTATTAATTTATTAAATGATTGGTAATATTCTCTCTCATGCCAAGAAATTTGGGACAGTTTAAAATCTAACTAAAACAATATTAAAACATACTTTTAATGAAGCCAAAATAAAATTATGACCAAATGTATTTGTTATTAGCAAGCAATCTTAAGTCCAAAGTACTGTGGATTTGTTATCTGGGAATTAGTTGGCATACTTCAGAAGAAATGTTGGTGGAGCTGGCATGTTTTCCATTTTAGATTTTTTTTCTTAATCACGCTGGTATGGACATAAACTTTAATATTAAAAAAATACATATTTAAAGGAACAGAAAATGTTAATAGTGTTGCTTGCAGGTGCTTCTATTAAGATTTCTGGAAAGCCAAACAAATGTGTCCCTAATGGAAAGAAAAAGAAAGTAGGAGAAAAGCAAGGTTATTGGAAGAAGAGATATGGATTCTACCCAAGCGAGAGCACCAAAATGTTTCCGCTGGGATCTGGTTTTGTGTCTACACGACATACAAGATTGTGTTACCATCTGGCTTTTGAATATTGCAGAATTTAAGAGGCAGCTACAAACAAATTAAGATTCTTATATTCAATTTAGATTAGTCTCAGCACACATCGCATGTAAGAGCTGAATACTTTGCCAAACAAAATAATAAAGAGAAAAGAAACTACTGAACTATTCAGCTTTAATTGTATGTCTAAAAATATAACAGTCATATACGAGGACTGTGTTCTAATTCATCATGAAATTTGCTTCTAGGGAACAATCTCTCTCTCACACACACACTTCTTCTCTCTCTCGTGATTTTCTTAAATTCAATCAGATTGGGGCATTCGGAATCAGAGTCTAAGTAGCTTGGGAGTTAGAGTTAAAGAAGGAATAAACATAGAATTAAAGAAATGGTAAGTTTTGATATCTACACGCCAATATCTTAATAGGTGGCCATATTGGGCCCCAGGCCATCCAGTAGAGCCAGGTTTCAAGGTTCTCCTGGAAGGCTAGGATTGTGGGAGTGGACCTCACTGGATAATATTCCAAAGGATGGTGCCACAGCAAAAAAAAAAAAAAAAGGCTCTTTCACAATTTCTGTATCATTAAAAAGCAATGCTGCCTTCAGGAGGATCACCAATTTTGAATATTACTGTATATCCAGCAGATCCAATTATAAACTTCCTTGTCCAGCTGTGCCATCGCAGACTATACAGCAAGTGGCTAAACTTGCTCTGAAACAGTTTTTGGCTTTCCCTCAGATGGTGCCAGATGTACTATTTGCATAAGTATGGCGTTAGATGTACGGTTGCCTCTCTTTTAGCTGCCTCTGATTTATGGCACTAACTGGTTGTTGCATACAAATGGATGAAAAAAAAATGTGTTTCTCCTTCGTCCCAGCCACTCTGTCTGACAGCAGGATACTTAATGTCTTTTGAAAGTATTTTCAGAGTGATTTCAGTTCAACCCATTCCCCGGAGGCAAAGCTGGTATAATATACCATCTAAATATTTTATCAACTTGTGGTATCCTTTTTCTTTTTTACACAAAGTTAAATCCATTAAAGGCTAAAGGAAGAAAGGGAAGGCAAAGGAGACGAGCAGCTTGCTCAATGTATTCTGTTGCCCTTGAGGGGCTAAAGATAACAGAGTGTCAAAATGGCCACTTGCCTCACATCTCTCTACCACAGAGAAGGACCATATTGATTGCACGTTAACACATCTGGAAGGATCAAGTTGGTAGCGACAGTTTTGGTTTTCAAATCAGATGGTTGCTGAGGCAAATTTAAGAAAACAGTATTATGAAAAGTACCGAAGTGCATTAGCCGAAATGGATGGTCACCGATCAATCGTTTTCTCTCTGAGGTTCATAAACATCATTCTTGCAGACTGTAGTAAGAATAGAAATAAGGAGCAGCTTTTTTTATTAAAAAAAACTGTCAGTTTCTTTACATTTGCAAATAGAGGAGATACTCTTTGTTCATGATATCGTAAAGAAAGTCCATTAGAGGACTCTATGAATTTTCACAGGTTGCTTGTTAGCATGGATAGCAAAGTCCAAGTGTAAGAATCTCTAACAAATAATTAGTGTAAGAGGAGAACATGAATAAAATCCATTGTGTATTGTGTAACTGTGACTCAAACCTCAAACTGCAAGTTGATACTTTTCTACTGTACAAGGGAGAGTTGAAACATTGAACAATCACACGTTGTGCTCTGAGAAAGTGTGTACGTGTTGGGAAGCATCTAACTTCCTGATGTGCCATATTAGGTGATGAATTGTATACTGAAATTCAATAGGTAGATTGTAAACCAAGCCATCATAGGATGGGGCGGTAGGTTAGGGTATAAAATAGAATGCAAATTTTGCTCTGGGTTCCTCCCATCTTCCAGGGTAGGAACCCGTTTCTGCAGAAATGCTACAATAAAACTGTTTTCCTTGGATCAATATCGAATCTTTGGTGGTCTTTCAAGCCTCCACCCCACATTAGACAATATATTATTCTTCCTATACAAAAGAAAGTTAACAGAAATGGCATCAGCTGCTAGTTGTACACAATGAATGATTCTTTTAAAGAGTTAATAGATACGCATCTTGGCCAATTTCACAGAGCTTTTTGCTTATTTTTTTTTTAGTTTGACTTAATTAAATTATTTTGGGCTGAAAATATTGCTATAATTTTATGAGTTTTTTAAATGTAAATGCAGCTCATGAAATATATTCATTTTTTGCTTTGCATTTAAGGTCCAGTTTAGGGACTATATCTTCCATTAAAAGTAGAAATGTATTGATCCTGTCCAAAATGTTCTTTATTTTTTTCTGTGTGACTAAGTTCTACCTATGTAACAACAAACCAAGCTGTTGTTGTTGTGTTGCATTGTATTGTTTTGAGAGAGAGAGAGAGAGAGAGAGAGAGAGATGATAGCCTGTTATTTCTCTTCAACAATCTTAACAGGAATGCTGAGTTCTAACTGTATGATGAATAATTGAAAAACATTGCAATTACAGACAAATTTGCTTTATATTGGCCTCATAAAAAAGTGCAAGTATAAAGATGAATATGATGTTTGAGTTGGTAGTAATTGCATTTTTAGCATCCGATTAGGCATGTTGGTTTAAAATACTGAGAAGACCATTAAAATTGGAAATTAATGAATGAGATAATGCAAAACAATTCTGTGTAAATAAAGCTTTAAATTAATTACCCTTAATAATATCACTTTGCGGCACCAAACATTAAAATATTTATAGAGATACAACATTTCCTATTTTTGTTGTATAGCAAATACATTAAGAAGTACAACAATCTATTAAACAAAAACCTACTGGTCTTTAATGCAGATTCTGACAGGAAATTACCACAATAAGTAAAGGAAGCAGTCTCCATTGTCCAGGCATTCACATAATAGGCCTACAAAAATCCACAAGATCACCAGTTGGAAAAAAATTGGTTAGACTTTCATAATAATAGTTAGCAAAATTATTTGCCATTCAAGTCCACCTTCTCTCATTCCTCTCACTAGAACTGGTAGTCCATAAAATCATCTTCATAATTACCATACATTTGCTAATGGTTGAAAAATAAATAATATATCCTTCATTTGATCAAGCAGCATTCAGGTTCTGTGGAATAAAAAAATCAACCCAACCCAACAGGGAAGTGAGCTTTTCTACTATCAACTATTACTAAACTTAATTTAATCATCATGATGTTCACATATTTAATAGAAAATATCAACTTCAGGATTCTGGCCCATCCACTTTTCTGAATTTCTAAAGTATCATATAAAAATTTTCAATATTAAACCTCTTTTAAAAATAAATCAGAAAACACATGTACACACACACACACACACACACACACACACACTCTCCTATCCTTCTAGGGATGATAAAACAGTATAGCAATTTTCTTGATTATGACAGGGCAGCCTTTTGAACCATTGCTGATATGTAGAAGAACATACATTGACTTATGAGAAAAATAAGACATTTGTTTATTTGTGTTTATTGCATTTGTAAACTTAACGTAAAAGCAGCAAAATAAAACAGCAAATCAAACTCAATAAATAAATTATAACATATAAAACATTTACATGGTGGTTTAAAGCTATTCAAGGAAGACGTTGGAGGATAAAACAAGCATCAAAGAAGTTTTCCTACAGCACCAATGACATTGCCTCAAAACGCATCTAAAGCACCCACAATGCAATTCACCCCCCTGCGCATGTGTGCACAACACACCTCCGCTGCCCCCTTACCTGCACTGTGCATGTGCGCGCCTCCCAGCTGATTTTTTGCCCTTTTGAGGCCTTTTGTGGCCTCCCAGAGGTTCGAGGGAAACCTCTGCAGCCTTTGGAGTCTAAAAAACGGGCTTGTTTTTCAGCCTCCAAATACTGGAAGTGACAAAACCGGAAGTACCCACAGTGATGAAACGGGCCCATTTTTTGGCCTCCAAAGGCTGCACAGGCTTCCCTAGAGCCTCTGGAAGGCCCAAAAAGGCCTCAAACAGGCCGAAAACCAGCTGGGAGGCGGGTGCATGCGCAGTGCAGGTACGTTTGGCTGGGGCTCACGTGCCCACACAAATGGCACTGTGTGTCACATGTGTCACATGTGCCATAGGTTCACCAGCACGGCTATAGTTTGAAATGACTAGCTATTCTGACGGCTGACTATGCTTCCGATTAGACATCTGTATGTATAAAAACTCTAAAGCAAACTTAGTTTTTAAAATGAAGTTTAAAATGATTTCTCATTGCACCTAGGAGAAAGTTCTCACGTTACATCATAAGGAGTCAGACATTTTCCCTCAGTGATAAGCATGTCTACGCTCTGCTGTCATGCGAATCAAATAAGATCTGCCTATCAGCCGACTCTAAGCACCTCCAGGGCACTGAAGCTTAGAGGTTATCAGAGAAACCCAGAAAGGAGCTTTACAGGACTATAGCAAAATCCCCCCCAAGAGTAAATAGCAGTTATCAATTATCATTGATCTGGAAGAAAACACAAAACTACTACTGAAAAGATTTGTGGACGAGCCAAAGATTGACAGAGTGGAAAAATATGTGTTCTTTATTTAATATAACTATTGGGTTATTATGTGAACAGTCATATTAATAAAGATAAATATAACGTCATAGAAATATTATATGCTCACCCCAATAAAACTATACCAGGAAAACTAGACTTTATCCTCCGTAGAAAGAAACAAATGTTTCCAAAAACCACCATGTCAGATATATAGAGGGGCAAAAAGATAAACAAACATAAATTGGTCAAAACCAGATTAAAACATCAATAATTGCAACATAATCTCAAATGAGTAAATCATCTACAGATACTACATTTATTTAATAATGAAATTATTCTGGAAATACTTTTTTTGCTATTAACTAAAATGATAGGATGAATCCCAAATCAAATACAGTATTTTGCATTCTTAGACTTCAATTCTATGAATTTTGCATGCCACAGATTAGATTTACCTTTTGATTTGCGTAATTATTGTGTGACAAGTTCATTTATTATAAAAACTAACTCAATACCCGTGCTTCGCTACAAAGCTATGTGGTCGGGCTTAGTTTTTAGGAAGGAAAATAAGGGGAAAAAATTCTGCCTCTGCCTACCAGTATTCATCTGGTTAGTGTCCTGCCAGAGTGTGAGACAGTTGAAAGCTGTTTGGAAACTGAAAGACTATTTGCTGTGTGAGCAAGAAGGGGACATCAAGGAGCCTGGGCATGGCTTAGCTCAACTGTTCTGTACTAAAGCTGCTTAGTGGTGCAAAACTAAAACTGAAACTCCTCTCCTCTGCTTGTGTTTTGCATTTGAAACAGATTTCTTTTCAGGTGGGGAGTAGAACTCCTTAGCATCAGAGTGTTAATAATAATATACGAAATACTAATGCTCTGGTAGTCATTTTGAAAAATCCTTTCTTAGTGAGCACCTAGAAGCCAAGAGGAACATACGTGCCAAATTTCAAGTTTGAAGGCTTTATGGTTCTGGAGATTTTGTGATAATGTGTGAGTGATATTTCACATATATACAGTATCTATCCAGTGGAACTCCCTCCCTCCACCATTAAAATAAGATTTCACTGAAAAGTTTATCAACATAAGTAGAATCTGTCAACAGCTTTTGATGTCTTTCTTATCTTCTGAATTTTGTTTCTCTGCTGCTTGAGACAATCTACTCTCTTATTGGAATCCACTTAATTTTAATTTCCTTGATTAGCTATAGTTTTTACAGCAGACATAATGTCTCTTAATCTCAATCTACTTGTATTTGATTTCTCCAGAGTTTCTTATTTCTTCCTGTCAGTTATAATATGTTAAATACCAAGACCTTTGGCCCCCAGATTTTAGTTACCTTATTTTTCATAGCAACTTTCTACCAATATGAATCAAAGTGAGGCATCCTTAGTGCTCTCTGAGCTTGGTTGCAAAGAAACAAAGCAGCTCCAAGATCACTTCCAACAATACTGACAGGGCAAGCTACTAGAATATAAAACTGACAGCAAAACCCCACTCCTTACTTACAAGTACTGATGATGCTACCTAATTTGGGTAATGAAACATCTGCAGGAAAACGACCAAGCTCAGAGAGCATCAAGGATATTCTCCTTTATCAGTTGAATCAAAATGTTATTCTTTTCAATACTTCTCAACTTTACTACACCCTTCTGGGTTGCATTATCATTATCATCATCTTAACTTTATTGCAGGCATTAACCAGAACAAAAGAATTAGCATTCAAACATTCAAAATATGTTGAATAAACTAAATTGGAAAATTCAAGATAGTTAAAGAAAGTACTTTCAGACAAACATTTTGGCTAAAAGACAATCTCAAATCAGAACATATTAAAAGGCTTCTTCAGAGTACATTGTATACAACAAGATGAAATTTAAATTTGCAATCTGGATAATATGAACTTGGAATAGCACTATAAAATATGAATGCTGCACAAATACATATGCCTATTCATATATATTCTCTCTTTCACACATACAGACAGGTATATTGATAAATTAACAAATAAAATTATCCAAAAGGGACCTAAGAATTATAAAATTTCCATCTCCCTGTCGAACCAGAGAAAAATGCAACGTATTAGCTGATACAGCAAATTCACTCAAAGTCCATGACTAATTCTAACCCTGAGCCATATCTAGACAGGTTCAAATGCTCTTATTTTTTCTTTGTCTCATTTACCAGACAATTTCATATGTTGCAAGATCGAATCTGGATCAGAGATTTACTTTTCCAACCTTTCAGACTCATGCTTGAGCCCATCTTCAGGGAACTTCTGTCTACTGGAATATGTGCTTTGGGCTAATCTGTGAGTCATATTTATGTGGTGCCTTTCTATTGGTTTATTGGTGTGTTGATGGCTGGTGATTGGCTGTTGTTTCCTTGTGCTGCCAGGCCGTTGGCTCCTAAATATTTGATAGGCTGGTAGTAAATCAGCACTCTTGTTAACTGACAAGGAGCCCAGGCTTCAATCATTTCCCTGACTGTCTTTGTACCTGCATGGCCAACAATCTTAGTAGCTACAAAATTGAATGTATGTCCTTGTTCATTGCAATGTGAAGTTACCAATAGGTTTGGGTCTTCTCGTCTTACCATTTGTTTGTGTTCTTGCAATCTGGTGGTTAGTTTCCTCCCTGTATCTTCTACATAGTCACAGAGGCAATCTATTCAGGGGATCCGCTAGATTGCTGTGGAAGTATCTCCCACCTCCAAGCAAATATTTACAATGCATAATTTGTGATCGTATGGTTAGCCTCTGGGCTGTGTGTGATCCCACTTGCAGATCTTAAAAGCTGCATTCTACTGCTTCTGAAATGTTTTCGATATATGGCACAGTGTGTCACATCGTTACTTTTTACCATCTTTCTTCCATTCTCTCCTTTGCCTTTTGCATAGGCATCTTGTAATAAATGCTTGTGGGTACCCATTTTGCTTGAATTATTCATGTAGATACGTTTTCTCCAGTTGTTTATCTTGCTAGTACTATAATGGGTTCTCACTCTGCCTTATAGTGTTCTGACACAGCTCTCTTTGTGTGACAGTGGATGGTTACTGTTGAAACAAAGAATGTGTGGCGTTTTGGTGGCCTTACAATAAACCATGGTTTCTAGGCTTCTATTTTGCTGCCTGTTGACAAGCACATCTAAAAATGGCCATTTTCTAACTGTTTCTTCCTCCATTGTTAATTGTATGTCTGCGAAGATAGAGTTCAGTAGGCTATGAGAGTGTTTCAGTGTGTATCTTTTGATGATGACAAACATGTTGTCCATATATGGCAACAAAATTTAGGTATGCAGTTTAGGCGACTTCCGGTTTGAGCTTCTTCGGTGACAGACCGAAGCCTCGTCTCTGAGAGGCTTCGATCCGTCCTCGCCGCTGGAGCGCCCCAAGCCGGCTGGTTTCGGGGCTAAGCCACCCCGTAGAGGTGGTGAAGAGGGGGGAGACTGCCTGCAGGGTTGAGGAGAGCCGCATCTCTCCTCCCCAGCTGGCCATTACTCCCTTTCCCGAAGCTGGTTGTAGCAGTGGTCAGAAATGGCCACCACAAAGAAGAACTCGACCAGAAAAGAATGTGCAGGAGGAAGATAAGAAGAGAAAGTTTTGGTTGACCGGGTCAAACAGCAAAAGCAACAAATAAGGTACCCTGGAATTGAAATAATTAAAAAAAAAACAATAACATTGTTCCCTAAGATGATTTTTAAGCTGCGAAGGAGAGAGAAAAGGGAAAAGATTTGGGTTTTTTTTTCTCCTTTTCCTATACTGACAGCTAAGAGACTTAAGCAAGAAATTGGAAAAAAATCCACTTTGGCATTAATAGGCATTTAATGCTGAAAATAAAAAGTCAAAGGGATAATAAAGATTTCTGGATAATCAAAAGCTTTTGAAAGAAAGGAGAGAAAAAGAATAAAAGGGCAGGATCTGGAAGGGAGGAGACTGCCTGGAATTAAAAAGAACTTACAGCAAAATCTCAACAAGACTTCCAAAAGATACATTTTAACTGAAATATCGCAACAAAAACCCCAGGAAGAGAAAGTTGAAAAAGAATTAAGAAGATATAACTCGGACTATCTGGATTACTTGATGATTTCTGGATTCTTGGTTATTGTTTTGAATGACTAAAATCAATCGGGTGGTTGTTTAAAACTGTTTAAAATGGCTCCACTTTTAGAAGAACTGAAAATGGAACTTTAAAAGTACAAAGAAGATGCACAAGAAGGGAGAGGTTCTTTTGGCTTCGTATTTCAGTTTTTAGAAATGGAGATTTGGAACTATAAGAAACAACAAGAAATGCCTTCAGAACAAGAAGTTTGTGACAAAGAAGAAGCCATCTTTAATGAACAAGTAATCTTAGGTGGGGGGAAAAGAGGAAAGGGGGGGAAGAGAATGGAAAGTTTAAGATTGGGAAAAACAACTCCAAAAAAAAAAAAAATAGAGTGAAAAATAAGTATAAAATCAGAAAGCAACAGAAGAGGGGGTAAAAAGGGGAGGGAGAAGATGAGAGGGAAGAAAGAAAGGAAAAGAAGTTATAAAGGACAGAAACAAAATATAGAGAAACAGGGCCTATTTAGAGAAAATGGGTGAAAATTTAATGGAAAAAGGGATTCTGCAAAGGTACATAAGATAGTATTGTTATATTAGAAATAGAAATAACTTTAGAAAATATGAAACAATGTATGATTAAAATGTTTGATAAAATAGCTATCGTAATTCAGTGGAATGCTTGTCAATAAATAATTGTAACAAAATGAATATTTAATGATTTACAAAACATGTTAAGAGAAATAAGGGAAAAAATAATTATGGAGATTATATGTGTCTTTAAGGAAGTATGATATTTAATTGAAAAGAAGTGTTAAAGATGTTAAGATTTTAATGATTATTAATGATAGAACTGAATTGGAATGGAATGAGGGTTTATAATTACATATATTTATAATCTTTTTTTTAAAAAAAGAATATAGTGTGTATTATAAGAATGTACCAAGCAGAATTCGATTGGAAGTTATGTATTATGTATTATATTGAAGGTATATATTGAAGTTTAAATAAGAGTTGAATGGATGTAATTAAAAGATATAAAGGTGATATAAAATTGGTTTAATGAGAAAAGATAATATGAAATTGAAACAGAACAGACAAAAGTATAAATATAATGATTTGAATTGAGATGAGATAATCAAAATAAAATTGAGAAAATTAAAAGAGGGGAAAAACTATATAGAAAATGTAGAATAGTATAAGACATGGAATAGAACACAAAAAGGAGCATGAAATTGAGTTTTGTGTCTGTATAAAGAAGTTCAACCCGGGACCATGCTATTTTCAAAAAAAGATGTTTTACTTGCATTTTGTATGTGTGAAAATCCAAATAAAACTTTATTTTAAAAAAAGTTTAGGTATGCAGTTTTGAAATGCACAGTGTTAGTTCACACAGGACAGTTTCTGCAATGTCTCCTGATCCTGGGGATCCCATTTGCATCCCTTTCATTTGCTCATATGTTTGTTTCATAT
This sequence comes from Notechis scutatus, assembly GCF_049901735.1. Lineage (NCBI taxonomy): Eukaryota > Metazoa > Chordata > Lepidosauria > Squamata > Elapidae > Notechis > Notechis scutatus. Next base: position 63,550,524 of record NC_142012.1, on the reverse strand, counting down.
GTTATTTGAGGAACCTGAAGAAGAACTTGTCCACTGATCAGTTTGCCACCTGCTCTTCAACTGACGAAGGACTACCTGTAGAGTGAAAGGAGTAATGCTTGTCATCAACTTATGACCACAATTGAGCCCAAAATGTATGTTACTAAGTGAGAAATTTGTTAAGTGACTTTTACCTCACATGGTAAGATGCTGGGCCTGCGCAACCCCTGAGGTCGGAGGCTCTATTCCCCGTGAGTGAGTAAACTGCGTATGGACAAGAAAAGAGCCTTCCCTTCAGGCATCCCGCTGGTAAAGATAACACCGCCTGAAAAAATTCCTTTCACAGAAGCAGCCAGTCACCTCCGTGATCCCTGGCGATCATGTGCTGTGATGACCCGGGGCATTGCACAAAGGCCATACAGTCAGATAATCAGTAGGAGTCCCTTTATTAGCTCCAACTTTGTCCTCAATGTCCTGGTTACCTTCTGGCTGGAGAAAAACTCTCCCAGGAACAGCCTTTGGCTGCAAAGAATCAAGTCCAAAATGTCATCAACAAAAAAATGTAACTATAAATCCAATCAAGGCAAAATGAGGTAATCAGTCCAGCAGGGCAGGAACAAGAATTCCAGACATGAAGGAATGGTAGTAATGGAGGATGCCCGGAACACAGATAACCAAAGTCAACACAAGATAATCTCACATTTGTTCCCAGTAGATGCTGCACTCAGCATGCATCTCTTTTAAATTCTCTTCACAGGTGTAGCTAATGAAGACGATCGGGGTCCTTTCCTCTCCCGTAAGCCACGCAACCCACGTTGCTCTCTTCTCTGTTCCTTCCTGCGTGCCCTAGGATGCATGCCCGGGTCGTCCTCTGAAGTCCCTCTCCCTTGTTCTACCTCTCCCCTTCTCTGCCCAGCCAGATTTGCCCTTCCCCAGTTTCCTCCACAGCCAATGGAGCCACACTCCCGCTCCCTGTCAACTGTTCATCTTCCTTCTCGGATTCAGACTCCGACAGGGACATGACACATGCCATACGCTAAATAAAAAATAAACCCTCATTTTATGAATTTTCTTACCACACTTGTTAAGTGAATCATTGCAATTCTTAAATTACACAGTTGTTGAGTGAATCTGGTTTCCCCATTGACTTTGCTTATCAGAAAGTCACAAAAGAGGATCACACAACTCCGGGACACTACAACCGTCATAAATGTGAGACAGTTGTCAAGGATCTGATTGTAAATCACATGACCAGAGGGATGCTGCCATGGTCATAACTGTGAAAAATGGTCATACGTCACTTTTCTCAGTGCCATTGTAACTTTGAACGGTCACTAAATGAACTGTTGTAAGTCAAGGACTACTTGTATTGTTTCTCCCTTCACTGCTATTAATGGATGACAGAAGATAGTAATATTGAAGTGATTCTTCCACCCATTTAGGCTGTCCCAAGTTTTTAATCAGCTGCTTAGCTCTTGAGAATGTAGAGAAGGTAAAAGGAATCCTGTCAAAGATGGTCAATCATTAAAACATGAAGAAAAATTGTGGAGAGCAATGCAGGAGAATGTGAAAAGAAATCTTCTACTGAAATTCTGGGTGAAATGCTTCCAGGATGGGCAAGAATAAAGGTGCCCATCTTGGAGCCTTCTTTGGATATGCAGAAGAAATGTTGTAGGCAGCGCCAACAGGGTTTCATCAGCACCACTTATCATGGGGAGAAGGTTGCTAAAAAAAAAAATCAATAGTCCTGAGCACCAAAGGATAACGGAAGTTGTAATGTTCCAAAAGGGATATTTTTCTTTCTTTTGGTCCATGTGTCCATTAAACAAAAACTTATTATATTTTCTCTATATTTGAAAGAATATTTGGGTACACCTGGAAGTCTTCTTTTACTATGTCATATGGATACTTATTCTTCTAAAACAATTTTTTTTTTAATTTTATTTTTACTTGTCAATTGTTTACAAGATAATAGGTATAAGTAAAAACATAGTTATGAATACATGGATACATATAAGAAAAATAAAAAGAAACAATAGGACAGGGACGGTAGGCACGTTGGTGCGCTTATGCATGCCCCCTACAGACCTCTTAGGAAAGGGGTGAGGTCAATAGTAGACAGTCTAAGGTTGAAGTTTTTGGGGTTTGGGGAAAAAACCACAGAGTCAGGTAGAATATTCCAGACATTGACCACTCTGTTGCTGAAGTCGTATTTTCTGCAATCAAGTTTGGTGTGATTAACCTTGAGTTTGTATCTATTGTTTGCTTTTGGGTTGTTATGGTTGAAGCTGAAGTATTCATTGACAGGTAGGACATTGCAATGTATGATTTTATATACTATCCTTAGATCGGACCAAAGGAGGCATAGTTCTAGGTTTTCTAGGTCTAGAATTTCAAGTCTGGTGGCATAAGGCATTCTGCAGCGAGTAGAGGAGTGGAAAACTCTTCTTGTGAAATATTTCTGGACTTTCTCAACTGTGTTAATATCAGTTACGTAATGTGGGTTCCAGACTGATGAGCTGTATTCAAGTATTGGTCTAGCAAATGTTTTCTATGCTCTAGTTAGTAGTGTAATATTACCAGAGAAAAAGCTACGTAAGATTAGGTTAACAACTCTTAATGCCTTTTTGGCTATGTAGTTACAGTGGGCTCTAGCACTTAGATCATTAGAGATGAGTACTCCAAGGTCCTTGACAGAGTTTGGATCATCAACAAGGTCTTGACTATTCAGCCTGTATTTTATTTTCTGCTTTATTTATTTTTTTGCCAATATGTAGGACAGAGCATTACACTCATGAGCAAATACACTCATGGCACCTGAATTAACTCTAGATCAAGGGTCTTCAAACTTGGCAAGTTTAAGACTTGTGAACTTCAACTCCCAGAATTCCTGAGCTAACATGACTGGAAGAGGAATTCTGGGAGTTGAAGTCCACAAGTCTTAAAGTTGTCAAGTGTGAAGACTCCTGATCTAAATAATCACCCAAAATAGTTAAGGAAAAATTAAAATGGAAGCATAGTTCATTTAACATTATATAAATTGAAAAATGCTTCTGCCTTAAGAAAATGACTCTTTAAAAGCAAAATAATCATCACTTGTCACTTTAGCAAGTTTTATGTCTGATATGTTGATCGTTTCTCAGAAGCACTGCCAGACTGCTTTTGAGATCAATGCCAATGAAATATTTTGTTTACATTATAATCTCTATTTGCCCTAGAATTTGAAAGCTTTGATGTCAATAGTGCTTACATCAAATTCTATTGATCAGATTGCAAATTAAATGGCAAACAAAGGCAATTGTACTGTTTTGTCAGAACAGTCTCAGTGGACAGCCAAATTCTTTATTAAACCAGAAATAAAAGGACAGTTTCATTTATGGGGCTGCTTTCAACGCACAAAATTATTTTAACTAGATAGATCTACTTGATGAGAGTTGCAAGGTAATAAAAGTGAAATACTGTATTGAATTTATTTCCCCTGTTGTGCAAAATGAAGAACACCCTCTCTTCACTGTGATAAGGAAGAAGCACGTTTTAATGATTGGCCATATTACAAAAGCCAAGCACTAAAATTTTTAGATAAGATTGTTGAAATTTGGCCATTCTGTGGAGGCTGAAATCCACAAGAGATAAATTGCCATGCTTCTTCCTAGAGAAAGGAAAATAACTTTTTGATAGCCTCGCTATTCTTCAATGGTGTGAAGAGAAGAGTTGAAATCTGCAATGGACTGAGGGTTGCAGTGGCTTGGGGGCCATAAGGGGCAAGGACATATGCATGGCTGCATCTAAGATTTTCTTATTTTATTGGGCTAACTTGGAACAGATTGCTGATAGCTTTTGCTTGCTTTTCTGTTTTTATTTGTAAATTATTTTTGGAGGAGGCAATAGGGCAAGGAAATTTTAGAGCATACACTGCTGTTTTCATATTTTTTTCTGCCACCAAATAGCAGAGCAATATGCCAAGGTTTTGCATCTGCAGACTGAAATTCAACAATGGGTTTGGATGAAGTTTGGGTATCTAGCAAAGGGATTTGTTGCACTGGGCATAGGTTGTACTGGCATCAGATTGCACAAACATGTCCTCAGAACATGTCTTGCTGGAGGAATACTTGGTGGGTGACTTTGGCTATTAATGACATTATAGGAAGTTGATGGAATTTATTCATGTTTTATCACATTTTCTTCCTGTTACATATCCTTGTTTTTGTCTAGAAATAAATAAAAGTCAGTGAGGCTGCACATCCTGGGTGGGTAGGTGGGTGGGATCTAAGAGGAGGGGGTTTGTGCACATGTACTGTGCAGTACTTCATGTTGAGTTTTAAGCCACGTGTACTGTGGCATGAAACTCAACATTACGAAAACTAAGATCATGGCATCCGGCCCTCTCAATTCCTGGAAAATAGATGGAGAAGAAATGGAGATAGTGACAGATTTTATTTTCCTGGGCTCCAAGATCACTGCAGATGGGGACTGCAGCCAAGAAATTAAAAGACGCTTTCTCATGGGGAGGAAAGCTATGGCAAATCTAGACAGCATACTAAAAAGCAGAGACATCACCCTGCCTACAAAAGTGCATATAGTCAAGGCTATGGTTTTCCCAGTTGCAATGTATGGCTGTGAAAGTTGGACCATAAGAAAGGCTGGGTGCCAAAGAACGGAGGCCTGATCAGCAGAATACATACACTATAGGGAATAGTTACTGGAATTACTGAGAAGAGAACTTTGGAGAAAGTCTCATGGCCAGGAGTGGAATACTTGATGGCCAAGAGACAGACGTGAATGCTAAGTCTTTTGATGTGTAGGCTTCTCTCTTGATTTTTTTCAGTCTTACTGGTGTTCTATGCTTGCATTAAATTCCAAGGAAACACCTTACTGGGTTTTCTTAACAGAGTTGCCACTGTCACCACCATCCTTGATAAAGTCTTAGAAAATTTATCTTCCAACTAATTTGGTTCGTAATTTCAAATTTCTACAGAAGATGCCAAAGCTCTGTTTCCACAGCTGATTTTATCAATTATCTGACTCTATCACCCTTGATTGGCCTAACAGCTTCCAATTAAGTTGCTTCCCTTTCTATTATAATTTACCCCAGCTGACAATTCTTACAAGATGTCTCTGATTATCATCCTTATCTCCATGTGCAATTTAGTTGTTAATTGTGTTTAAAATGCATTTTATCATGCCTTAATATAAAGCAATTAGTTGGGGGAAAAGAAAATATAAAATTTATAAGAAATGCATACAAACCAAAAGAAAAAAATATGTTACTTGTTTGACTAGCAAAAGAGGTCAACAAGACAGATTTTACTAAAATCCTCTTAATTATTAAAACATTTATATGATTTATCATAACATAAATATTAATATTTAAAGACCACTGAGTGATAAAAATTCAACAGCTGATCTCATAAATTATTCTTGCCATTAAGATACTGATCAACTAATATGAGCTCTCCATTATTTAAGAATTTCTAATATATTTAACACAGGGGGATTGACTCATATAAGAAGTTTTATAAGTCAAGTGAGATTGATATTTTTGTAAGGGCTGACTAAGTTTATTTTTTATTTTATTTAATTAAGGAAATGAAAGTCAGCTAAATTGCATTTTCTATCTTCACTCCACAGACTAGCCTTATTAAGTATAAAGCTGTCACTGATATACTGTGAGTGGATGATTTTAATCTCTCCTAAATAAATTGGATAGCCATTTATTTTATGGCAATCTTACTTCTAGCATACAAGAGTTGTTTCAAAAGCACAATTTAGCCATACGTTTAGGTGTTCCATTTGCAAACATTTTAATAAGAACATTGATCATGCTGAAAGTTGAATCCAGAGAGTTGTAATGCAAGAAGAGCAGTTCCACTGTGCTAGCTGTGCATTTTTATTTCCCAAAGATATTTCATTAATTCATGCCTCTCATAAACAATATTAAGAAGAACTGTATGTCTTAAGGCAAGTTTTTCAACCTGGTATAAAAATGAATTGAAATGATTAAAAAAATACATTTTGCACTCAATAGCATGTACCTAGGCTTTTAGTGTATTTGGATAGACATTCCCTTATAATACATCAATAAAGGTGTATTAATGCAACCTAATTTAGTTGATTTCTGTACCGGTACATCTCTACAAGTGACTAGAAATTGTATCATTTAAAACAATACATTTTACCACAGTGAAAAGATTGTGACCATGAGATTCCAGCTAAGCAATCTGAATGGTAACTACTTCTGGGTGAATTCAAAGTCCTGATTCTTCTCATCTTACTGTTGGACATGGACTAAACATACTCTAGAGATAGTTAACTATCTTCCAGTTCTCTTTCATATCTGTTAAATTGTGTACATAGCCAATATGAATATTCTATATTTTGTCATGAAGCCTCTTTGTTTATTATGGTGGCCATAAGCAGTAGATGCCAGCCAGCAGTTAAGAACATATAAGAAAGTATTTGAATAAAGTATTGCTGAAATAACAAGAAATTCTGAGATATTTTTTTTGTTTAACTTTTGAAGACAATAAATATAATAAATGCTACCAAGATTTGTTGAGTATTTGAAAATTAAATATTGTGGGATAAGTGCAATATAGAATGAAAACAAGAATCTTCTGTCCCAGAAGTTAGGTATATCCAAAAGGACTAATAAAGGTGAAGATAGCATTCTTCTGGTCTTTTGGTTTCTACTGAGTTTTATTATTCAAAGATGGTTCTTGATGCTTATATACCATTATTCTAATTAATCATGGTTGTTAATATCACAATTAATTGTCAAAAGATGCAGACAAAGGTAATTCATCTAGCAGTTTTATGTCCCCTGTCAGAATATGCAAATAAGTTCAGATGGCAATCTTGGGCAGTACCTTTCTAACCTCCTTACTCCAAATGGTCAGCTAGCCAAAAAACATTTTAAATATGAACACAATTAGCTTAAATGCCAACCAATTAATTCATCAGGCAGACAAACCATTCCCCCAAACAGTCTCGAACTAAAGTCCATGCATATGGAGGAGAACAGGAATACACATAACAAAAAAATAGCATTAAATTAAAATTAAACATATGTTAGTATTATATTTCTGGAAATGTAGGTTTAGTTCAAATGTGCAAAAGCGTTCTGCTTATTCTGAGATTACAAATGAGCTATCAACAAAAATAAAATCCCACTGCAATTCAATATTATATTACAATTGTTCATCAAATAAAAACATAAACATGTTGTAGAAATGGTTTCACTCATAGGAAACCATTCTAGCCACAGACAATGACTCTTAGGATGTTAAATTAAACAAATAAATGCATATTTCAGACTTTTTAAATTTAATCCTATGCTGTTTAAATAAATTCCAGTAAACCTATGATTTATACTTTAGTAAAATAAAAAGATCATCCATCCATCCACTTTCTAAGGTCACTCTTGACAGCTTACAAGATGGTAAAAACGAATAACTGTCGTGTTATATATGTAAATTATATATAGAAAAATTAAAAATTTCACTCAATTCATTATCTTCTTATAGAGATGTTTATTTTGACACAATACAAAATGCAACAAATTGAATAAAAGCATAAATCTAAGGCAGATGCTGCTTTTATATCTTTATGTTTTTTTCAAAATTTACATAAATATATTTTTGAATTTATTTCAGATCAGTATATATGCCTGATATTATACAACTTTTAATGAAAAGGGGAAAAAATGACAGCATTTTCCAAACCACCAAATATGAGTTTGATTGTAATACAGAAGCCTGCAAATGTTTTGATTAAGCAAGTCTATTTTTGTCTGTCTCTCTCTTTCTCTTTCATTGTTTAAAAAAAGGAAGCCCTTGCCCAAGTGATACTGCAACAAACACTATGACAAATAATTGCACTTACTGTCTCTCATATTTATATGAATCATTTCAGCTATACATGTTTAATTACCGTATTTCCCCAAAAACACAACTTACCCTGAGAGTAAGTCCTACCTTGATTTTTACACGTGTGCCCAATATAAGCCTTACACCCCCTCAAAATAAGCCCTAATTAAGACCTTGCACACTCCAGGTTACATGGGTATAAATTAAGCTAGCGTGGTGATAGGTGGGGGAGCTGCCCTACTACTTACCTTTGGATAGTTGCAGCCAGGCCTTGCATATCCCAACACCTGCCTTGCACTCCATTTTTTCTGCTTTCCTGAAGGTGTCAGCCTTCAAGTTCTTCTACTATTGCTTTGCATCTTTAGGCTGCCATAAGTAACGGGGGGAGGAGGGGGTAGAGTCTGGGAAGCGAGCTGGAGGTGTTACATTCTAGTGTTGTAAAAATGAGGAGGGGGGAGTATAAATTCCTGTTTAGGTTTCTATTTCTCGCTTAGCTTTCTTTTCTCTGTGCAGCTGCAAACCTTTATCAAAATATGCCAAGGTCAACGGACAGAAGCCTCATCACCACCTGAAGATGCCCACATGATCATATTCACAACTTTTAATTGGAAGAATCATTTGAACTATTGGGGGTGGGAACATTTCCATCACTTTGTATATGTGGTTTGCGCACCTAATTTTCTCAGATTCAGAATTCTACGGTTGCTACCACTTCATTTTCAGTAAAAGATATCTTTTCTCTAATCTATGGAGCACCATCTGACAGAAGGTCTCTATAGCTGATAATAAGGCTCTGGATCTCCGGAGCTCTGTTATCAGCTGAAGAGGCCTTCAGGAAAGCCTTGATGGCCTTGCCGGCTACAGAAGAAGTCCCTGAAGAACTCTGACAGCTAACAGGAAGGGGAGCAATGCGCACAAGTGAGGTGAGTCAGTGGATTACTTTCCCCCCAAAATAAGACCTAGTGCTTTTTGGGATGGCAAAAAAAGGGCAGGATCTTATTTTCGAGAAAACCTGACTAGTTCATTTCAGTTATACATGTTTAATTGGTTAAACAGGGTCCTAATTAATCATAAACTGACTCAAAAATCATCACAAAGATGGGGAAAAAAAATTTGGTATTAAGTTGGCTTTAATTAGGGACATGTCGAAATATTGTCCATGGGGAAAAGGTGAGAATTAAAATAGATGGTTTGTGAAACCATACAACTCAAATTTGTTTCTTGAATTGTCTCTCCATGAAGTCATAGTGCTATACTTTATTGCCCAATATTATTGATGTCATGTTGTTTGGCTTCAATAGGCACTGTACCATAGGATCTAGAATTAGCATGTCAGAAATTGACTCTCTCTTGTTTTGAATGGAGATGATTTGCTACTTTGGATAAATGTTTCTTACTCTTAAAATGTATGTAGTGTCCAGTTCTACAGATACCAGGCTCCAATGTTAGCATATGTGTTTTGACTAATGCAATTGCTCTTATACAAAATTTTCATGCTAATTTAAACATTAAGGATTCCTTTGGAGTAAATTATCTAACTGGAAAGTCTGTCAATATCTTTTGGGATCTTGAATTAGGATTGCTTTCATTTAGCATCATTCATTCATTGCTTTCATTCAGCATCATATTAGGATTGCTTTAATTTAGCACCAAGCACCATTCTTCCAATATATATTTGAGAGCCATATATATTCACTGCTAGTCTTCATTAGCTTAGTCAAGGTAACACTTTTATCTGAACCATCAGAAAGAAATCCTTCAACTTCCTATTAAAGAACAATAAGGTCAATTGTGAGATTAATAATATTGAGAAATTGATGCTTAAAATATTGTAAGGATTAAAACAATGGAATTCATACAATATTTTGTATTCCAAAATAAAACAAAGTGCTGATAAATATAAAGCATAAAATAAACATACTTGCAAGAAATGTTGCTTTCTTACATTTGATTTAGACCACATTGTGTTAAATGTATTGACACATTTGCTTTTTCACAGATACCTATAGAAACTTCATGACTATTTCAATTTTGGTTTAAAATTTTTGTAAATAATTGAACAATAAACATGAATGTCTCTTATAAATAACTTATTAGATTGCACTGCCCCTAGATTTGTTAGGGAAAAAAAGGGTTTGTTTTGTAATACTATAAATTAATACCAGTATAACAATGTAAACAATTAAGTTGTCAAGTTAATGACAAAATCAATATTTATGAACTAATGACAACACCATTCTTCATTAGAGTAATATCTTATTTATTTATACTTCAGTTCTGAACTCACTGAACTCCATAGCATGTAAGCAAATCTAAAGCTATGCTGTCATGCACGAAATCCTGAAATGTTTGTCTTATAGATCACAATTTTTATGGCTAATTAAAGAACTCACACAATGCCACCATTTGCATGCCATCTTCTTTATGAGAAGTATTAACACAATAAGAAATTACTGATAACAATCAAGCAAAATCCATTTATTATTAACGTTACAGGTTTTCTATAATCATCAGAAGGTAGTTAAACAATAAAAAATTTTTTTATTAAGTTATAGAGTAAGTTATTAAGATGCGAAACAGTGCTCACTCACTGTTACTAAATAATTAGAGTTGATCAAAATATTATCCAATTGTGTTTAAATATAATGTTACTTGTAAAATTATTTTGATTAGCACTCCTAAGGTAAATGATAGGAAGCAGGAATTAATAAGGGTCTGAAGGAAGACTTCCCTGAACTTGTCACTCTCCAAATGTGCTTGATTTTCTACCAGCATGAATGGATTTATTTATTTGATATTTTTCTGTTGCTGATTTTCTGTTAATTTTATTTAATACTTTTGTTTTAAAAATTAATGTTAATATTCCATATTTTCTCAGCATTTTATTAATTCTAGAAATTAATTTAAATGTTACATTTCAAAATGTAAGGAAAAGATGTTTAAATTAACAAATACATGAGAAGAAATTACATTTTTTCTAATTTACATTCAATTGTATCTGATTGTCAGCAGAGGTGGTATTCAGTGGGTTCTGACCAGTTCTGGAGAACCGGTAGCAGAAATTTTGAGTAGTTTGGAGAACCGGCAAATATCACCTCTGACTGGAGGTTTTAAAGTATCCTTCCCCTGCCATGCCCACCAAGCCATGCCCACAGAACCAGAAGTAAAAAATTTTGAATCCCATCACTGATTGTCAGGAACAATCAGATATAAGGTTTTTCAGAAGTGGCTTGATCTGGACTGAGAGGGCAGGGCAGATTCTAATATGGAAATAATTTTGTCCTCATTCAGTTATGCCCAATTCTGGACAAGGCCCTGCAGTTTACCATAGCCTGCTTTCTAGGGCTGAGAGAAAGTGACTGGACCAAGGTCACCCAACTGGATTTGTTACCAAGGCAGAATTGACATCTCCCAGTTTTCAGCCTGATGCCTTAACCACAACATCAAACTGGCTCTCTATCTCATTTTACCACACTTCAAATATTACTAGGGTTTGGTTGTTGTTTTTTAGAGAAGAAAATATTTGTAATTTAAATAGAATATGGATGGGGGAAAAGTTCATATGCATTTCTTTATCTTGTCAACAGTAAATTAAAAACACCTTTCACACTCTGATTTAAAGAAAAACTTTCTAAAAAAAGTACATAACAAGCTAATTATCACCAAGGATGAGAATTTAATGAATCACACATTATTTATTAAGAATTGACAATTTTGTGGCTGGGGAAGGGTGGAGGAGAAAGTGGGTGGTGACAATACTCTATTCACTCAAGTCCCGACAAAAGAAACCCTAGAAATCATCAAAAATAAATACCAACCACCCAAACACCTCATGGAACTAGCAGAACACTGCTTAACCAACATATATTTCATATACAAAGGACAAAGATACAAGCAAATTGAAGGAGCCCCTATGGGATCACCACTGTCACCCGTCATTGCAAACCTGTTCATGGAAGAATTCGAATCCAGAGCCCTAGCCAATGCCACCCACAAATCCAAACTATGGATAACACATTTGTTATTTGGCCCCATGGAAAAGAAAACCTAAACAATTTCCTAACACATCTAAACAGCACACTCCCCAAAATCAAGTTCACCATGGAAACAGAAACAACAAGCAGCTACCATTCCTAGATGTACTAATCTACAAAAAAAAAAAAAAAAAAAACAGATGGCACACTAGGACACACCATATACCAGAAGAAATACACACCAACCACTACCTCCGCACCCAATCCCACCACCACCCAGCACAGATAAACTCCATGGCCAAAACACTAATCGCCAGAACCAAACGCCTGGCAGACAAGAAACACATAAAGACTGAACTATGCACCCTGACTAAAGTACTGACAGCCAATGGCTTCCACAAAAGCAAAATCACCGGCTTGATCCACAAAAACACACTGAGACATAATGGAGACCTAGAAGACGAACAGACCTATGGAATAGCTGTCCTGCCCTACATAAGAGGTACTACAGACAAAATCAGTAAAATACTACAAAGGCATCACATCAAGACTGCCTTCAAAACAGACAGAAATATAGCAACCATCCTAAGAAACCCCAAAGATAAAATTGACCTGGAAAACCAAGGCATATATGAAGTCCCCTGTGCATCATGACTGCCACATACATTGGACAGACCAATAGAAGAATAAGTACCCGCCTGGGTGAACACAAAAATGCAGTAAAAAAGCTGGAACACACTTCCTCACTAGTCCAACACATGAAAGCCAAAGGTCATAGCATCGACTTCAATGGCACCAAAACCCTAGCCACTATAGAAAACCCCAGCTACAGAATTATCAGAGAAGCCATAGAGACTGAAAAAAGACCTGAAAGCATGAATAGAAGAGATGACTCCACCAGACTGTCAATTATCTGGAAGTCTGCACTAACAAACAAAAAAGTCTCCACACCACAAGCCAAGCAAACACCTGGCCACAAACAGATCCCCCCCGATACCTCCAGCTCAAACACATCCCAACCAGGCATCCAGATGAAACCTAGCTTCCTAATAAATGATAGCCATCTGTTTACTCGAAGCCAAGCCGCACTAAAAGCCTCCAATACAGGAACACAATGTTGCCAGCCAATCAAGACAAAAAAAGCCATAAAACAGACAGAAGATATTAGAAACACCAATCAAGCAGAACACAGCAAACTCCAAGACCAATAAACACAGACCAAGACTCCCAAGCAATCAGGATGAAGAAAAAACCATTCTGGCACAGCAGTAGGCTAGCCCCAAATTTAAAACAGAAACGGCTGTGAAAGTCTGACTCACAGACGAACACAATACAGAAGCCTGAGGATGGCAGATGAGATTCTGCCGAAACGTTGCTACAACTTTAATAGCACAACTATAATGACGTGGGAAAATACCCGAACAAAGCTGAATACCATGTGTGTGTGTGTGTGTGTGTGTGTGTGTGTGTATTATATATATGTTGTTATATATATATGTTAAGTATTCCACAGATATATTCAATTCAGTGTCAGAAAAGATGACCCAAAAGAATAAAATTAGCTGTTGGTAAGTGTTCATGTTACCACAGAAATAAAAGAGTTGGCAAAGTAAGCCATCTGGGACTAAACAAGAAAGATAGAAAGAACATTGGCACTGGGATTTTATTTTAAACTGCTCAAAGTTAAAGTGAATGAAGGGAGATTAGGTGTATCACAATCCTTTCTGATATTAGTCAAGGTTTTCTTGTCCAAACAATAAAAGGAAGTTTTCTGGAAAGGTTAGGGATGGAAGTTGTTATAGTTTAATTAATTTGGCTACAGTTTAATTTCTTCAGCATCTTTCTTTTGTTTGCACCGATCCTTCTATTCATTTTTCTCCTTCCACAGAACAAATACCCCACCCTGGTAAGATTTAAGAGACAATCAAGAATTAAGAATGTCTTTAAGAAGCAGCACCTACAATATGCTAATTTAATATAATTTTCATCCCACATCCTGTACCATTTCCAGAAAGAAAAAAAGGAGAAAAGCATTTCTTTGGAAATTATATAATTTCATTCCTTTGGTCATTATTGGTTCCATTCATAAAAGCACATAGTAACTGAGTTACCAATGTAGCCAAATAAGTGGTATAAGTAATCTCCAATATTTGGCAGTTTTACATGTTCCAATCCTTCTATTATATTGAAAACAATGAAACAACCAATGTTCCAAATTTTAATTTAAAATTTGCATAGAAAAATTCTTTAAATTGGATTATACAGGATTCAATGCAGTTGATGGTATCAGTGGTGGGATTCAAAATTTTTACTATGGGTTCTGTGGGTGTGGCTTGGTGGGCGTGGCAGGGGACGGATACTGTAAAATCTCCAGTCAGAGGTGGTATTTGCCGGTTCTCCAAATTACTCAAAATTTCTGCTACCGGTTCTCCAGAACTGGTCAGAACCTGCTGAATATGTGTATTTAATGAAAACTGACTTAAAAATATTTCTATCGAATCTATAAACTGAATCATTTTGCACTAAATTGGCAGGTCAAGCCACACCATCAAACAAAATATGACTTTTCTAACTTTAATCAATAAGTCAATTTAAATTGTTGAACTAATATAAATGTACTGAAGTAGATTGTTCAAATACTTAAGTCCCTACGATTTTTTATGAATTCATTTCTACATCAAAGGGGAGATATGAATTAAAATCCAAATTAATAATTTGAATCAGATTTGTCTACTGATTTTATAGAAATAAATCTGAATAATAATGTGCATTTATAAATCAAGTCCAAAATTGTAATGGTTATTTAATAAAGAGGCAGATGCATATTTAGATAGAATATATCTGAACACAGATAAACGCCTGATAAATAATAGAATTAAAGAAAAGAATTATATGAGAGTCCAAGTACCTTTATCAGTAACTTGAACAATTAAGTAACAGATCGGTTGCAATCCTTAGGAAATATAATGGCTGGAAGAAGAAACATACACCCAGAGACAAGTCTTTGTTTCTATGGTACTTAGAATTCACAGAAATATATCAGTTACATAATGTAAAAATGATATTTTGGGGTTTAAGGCAAGTATAAAGTGGTTTGTTTTGACTAAAATGTATATAGGAGCTATGAATCATAACATTTCAAACTACAAAAACATGTAAGTGAACATGCCATGCTTATTTTTTCTAATTACAAAGTTGTAATAAATCATTTTTGGATAGTACTGTTGTCATGTCACATATTTTGATGAGCTGTGGTGGCACAGTGGTTAGAAGGCAGTATTGCAGGCTAATTCACCGCTCAGTGCCTGGAGTTTGATTCTTCCAGGCTCAAGGTTGATTCAGCTTTCCATCCTTCCTCAGTAGGTAAAATTAGGATCCAGATGATGGAGGGCAATATGCTGACTCTGTAAATCACTTAGAGCGGGTTGTAAAGCACTGTGAAGCGATGTATAAGTCTATTGCTATTACTATTTTTATAGAAAACTGCCTTTTGCCAAGTTAGGATACTGGACTATAGTATTCTATTTTAGTTACCCTCATTGACAGAGGGTCTTCAGACAATATTCTTTCTCAAGACAGTCATACTGTCATGCCCTTGGTAGAGTCAGACTCTGAGGGAGAGGAGGAACAGCCGACAGGGAGTGGAGGTGTGGCTCCGGAGGTTGTGAAGGAGGCTGGGAAAGGGCAGAGGCCGGCTGGGCAATCAGAGGAAGAACCAGGCCCATCCCCTCTTCATCCTAGGACATGCAGGGAGGAACAGAGAAGGCAACAACTTGGCTTACGAGAGAGGAAGCGGCCATGATCCCCCTCATTAGTTGCAGCTGGGGAGAATAGTATATAAGAGAGATGGTTACAACACAGCGTTGCCAGAAGCAAAGCATGTTTTATTTTGGGCAGAAGTTATCTTGGTTGGCATTCTTCCAACAGACTGTGCCTTGTTATCTCCTTGAATTTGGTAATTACTTGTTCTGGTCCTTCATTGTAGTTTGTTTGGTTTTTTATTTCACCTCTATCTGCTCATTAAGTTTGGACTATATTGCTTTCTTTTGAAGACTATTTTTGAGTATGTTTTATCTCCAACTGAGAATTATTGAACAGTGGGGCCAAGTTGGAGGCATTAAAGGACATTTATTTATGTTTTGGATTTTGTTACATTTGTGTTACACTCTGGTCATCACACATACCTTTAATTTTGAGTAACAGGTGGGCTGTTTCTTTAAATAATGTTAAAGTTGATTGTTTTAATATTTTGGACATTGTATCATCTCGTTTTCCGGTTCAGAAAGGCAGGAGATGGGGGAGGCATTAGAAAGCTGAAATGGTTCCTTTCAAAATCTTCACTGAATTAGGAGAGAAATGGAACTGGAGGTGAGAGGTCAGTATCACCAATTCAATTTAACTTTCCATTTCAAAGAGATTTTCAAATGCAAAATAAATAAACAGGAAAAAGCTAACATAGAAGTCACCAGTAATAAAAGCCAAGATAAAGAATAAAGTAATTGCTTTTCAGCAAACTTAAAGCAAGACAATAGCAGAGAAATACTACAGCTTAGAAAATTATTTGCCATTTCAGTGATTCATTTCAACTCTGTAATGAGTTTTACTTCTTTGCTTTTGTAATGATACATTCATTACATGCCCAATTTAGAGCAAAGTTAGCCACCAAATTCTGTATTATACATCTATAGCAAAGTCAGTTTTCATCTCATCATGCTAACTCCATCACCATGATATCCAGCAAACACAGAGGATATAAATGTGGCAGAACAATAAAATACAAACAATAGTTGTGTGCTATGTCTTACTTGAAAAAACAGATTAGGCTATTTACTAATAACAAGTGTTTACTACATAATATATTTGGCTGGTGTCCAGTCTCCTTTGCACACAACTGAAGCCGTCATTTGATTAATCTGGGTACAGATCAAGTGGCTAAACAAAGCAGACTTCAATAGGCCTGTCTGATGAATGCTTGAAAGAAGGTAATAAAATAATATAGAGAGAGACGTTTCTCCTTATGACTAGGTGGTTGACTGGGGCTCCTGAAGGCTGGGTCAGAACAATAGGTAGAAGAGAGAGAGAGAGAAAGAAAGAGAGAGAGAGAGAGAGAGAGACAGAGACAGAGACAGAGAGTGAGAGAGAGGCAGGCAAGCAGGCAGGCAGACACTGTTAATAGAATAGCCTCAATGAATCATGTCAGTGATAACACCTGACTCATGATGAAAATAGGGGGGGGAATCACTCAATGCCAATTACGGGACGTGGTGGCTCAGTGGCTAAGATGCTGAGATTGTCGATCAGAAAGGTCAGCAGTTCGGCAATTCGAATCCCTAGCACTGCGTAACGGAGTGAGCTCCCGTTCCTTGTCCCAGCTTCTGCCAGCCTTAGCAATTCGAAAGCACGTAAAAATGCAAGTAGAAAAATAGGGACCACTTTGGTGGGAAGGTAACAGTATTCTGTGTGCCTTCGGCCTTTAGTAATGCCAGCCAGATAACCACGGAGACGTCTTTGGACAGCGCTGGCTCTTCGGCTTTGTGATGGAGATGAGCACTGCTCCCTAGAGCCGGGAATTATTAGCACGCATGTGCATGGGATACTTTACCTTTACCTTTATATTTATTTAATATTTTTTTCCTCCTATTAAGCCATCATTGCTTACCTTGGGTGAGGAAGAAGACTGAGAAAGAAACCAGAGACAGTGGAAGATGAATATTTCCAAAATCAAACCATGCAGATTTAAACCAGTTCAGGTACACTGATCCCCTCCATAGGGATGCCCCCTTGTCAGGAGGAGGGGGCTTATATGCTCTGTTGAGGTTGACTACTATGCTGGAGGAATACCACCAGAAAGTATACCAGAAGGATCACCCAAGCCAGGCAGGACTCAATTGAGGAGCCCGATGAAAAGTATGCACAAACCCATTCATCACAATGACACAACAGAAAAAGAATCATATACTGCCTCAGTCTTGCCCAGGTTAACAAGGAATGCAACAGTAGCTTTTACTGGGCAGCTGTCGAAAAGTGAATTAAAGCTGGGGTGGGCTTCAAAATTTTTTTAGCAAAGGGTTCTCTGCATGTTGCTGGGTAGGCGTGGCCATGGTGCACATGGCCTAGTTGGCCTCCTGCATCATGGTGGGGGGAAATATTTTTGCCCTCCCCGAGCTCCAGAGGCTTTCTTTGAGCCTCTGGGGGCGCGAAAATGGCCTCCCTGGGCTCCGGAGGTTCTCTGAAAGCTGGAAATGGGCCCTTCCCTGAGCCACTGTGTGTACCCTGCACTTACCTGCATCCAAATGGGCTGCGTGAGGACTCCTGGGAGAGGAAGGGCAGGGTGGGCGGGGCCAGCTAGGGGTGAGATTTGGGGGTTTCTCCGAACGGCACAGAATCTTAGCTAGGGGCTCTCCCAAACCCCTGCGAACCCCAGTAGCCCACCCCTGAATTAAAAGGGTTGGAGAAAGACCTGGTGAGTCTACTGTACAAAAAAACTCACCAAGCAAATTCTATGGGAAGGGTCTCAAACATGTCATAGAGGGCATGAGTCCCCAATTCCCTGGTCCGTGGACCAGCACCAGTTTGCAGCCTGTCAGAAACCAGTCCGCGCAAACAAGTGAAGCCCCATACGTAGGATGCAGGCACTATGTGAAACCATGCTCCTTCCGGTCTGTAGAAAAACCTTTGTCCGGTTCCTGGTGCCCAAAAGGTTGCGGGCTGCTGATATAGGGTGCCCAACAATAAGACAACAGGAATCCCAGTTGCTGAGGCATCCCAGTGGTGTATAGTGATTCACTGGATAGCCACATGGAACATCAGAAAAGTGAATTAAAGCAGGGGTGGGCTTCAAAAATTTAGCAATTTAGACATTGCCAAATGGGAGGTTGGAACCTAATCTCCTTGGTGTCAATGACCTAGAGTGCTCAAACAATGGCTCTTTTTTCAATGTGAGGACTTCACTGTCTATTATTCAGGACATGATACCAGAAAACAAAAGGAGTGGCATTTATGGTAAGCAAAAAAATTGCAAGAGTAGTTGGAATGCTTCTCAACTGTCAGTGAGAGCATTATGACCATCAGAATTCATGCCAACCTCCTCAACATCTCAATCGTCAAAGTCTATGACCAGTGGTGGGATTCAATTTCTTTTACTACCAATTCTGTGGGCACGACTTGGTGGGCATGGCAGGGGAAGGGTACTGCAAAATCCCCATTCCCTCCCCACTCCTGGGAGAAGGTTACTGCAAAATCCCATTCCCTCCCCACCCCACTAATCTGCTTTCCAGCTCCATTCTCCTGTGCAGGGCAACCAAAGAAGACCCAGCCAATCAGCTGGGACTCAGGAAGCAGAGAATAGATGGGGGCTGGGCCAGTCAGAGGGGGTATTTGCTGGTTCTCCGAACTACTCAAAATTTCTGCTACCGGTTCTCCAAAACTGGTCAGAACCTGCTGAATACCACCTCTGTCTATAACCCAATGACTGCTGCAACAGACCTTGAAATAGAGGGCTTTTATGCCATGATCCAAGAAAACTGCAACCAAAAAAAAAAAAATGTTGTGTACAAAGTAGGTGACTTTAATGTGAAAATTGCCAATCAAGTGGAGACAGGCATGTAAGAGTTCAATATATGGGGGTGATGATGCAAAATAAAAGGATCTGTGTAATTTATAAAGGCTAGCATTATGAATGAATCTTGGAAGGGTTTTTTTTCTGCTGTAAGTATGCCAAGTATATTTTAATCATTGTGTCTGATGTGAAGGGTGCTCCAAAAGAGGGACTAGAGAAGGGTGCTGGGTATAAATGACAATACTTCCAACAACTCATTCAAGATGTGAAGGTCATTCCAGATGCCCAACTAGAGCAAGCAGATACTTATATTGGGCAACAGTGATACAGAAAGGCATGCAATCGCTGTAAGGCATCAGTATTAATTCATGCTGCACTGGAGAAGTCAGTGGCAAACCACCGACCTCTATATTTTTATCAACAAAGGCACATGGATAGAGAAAATAAAATGATTGATGATAGAGTGCAGATGATGAGTCTCTCTACTTGGATGATACTCAACATGCTACTGAAAAAAAGCTGAAGACTTTTCAGAATACTAGTGATGTTTATGACATGGGTAGATAAAAGTTTTGGCACAGATGGTATTGGATGTTGTCATGCAGACAAAGAAAATCTGAAGCTCTAAAACCCATGGGGATATGGAAAATAAGAAATAGAAACATTAAAAAAAAAAAAAGCCCAGTAACTGAAAGATGAAAGTTTTGCAGGCTGACAACCTAGGCAACAGCAAATCGAAATGGATTAGATTTGGACAATTTCAGTCAGAAAATCATACTGTTTACTCAGAGGTGGTATTCAGCAGGTTCTGACCAGTTCTGGAAAACCAGTAGTGGAACTTTTTAGTAGTTTGGAGAACCAGCAAATACCACTGACTGGCCCCGCCCCCATCTATGCTCTGCCTGCCGAGTCCCAGCTGATCGATTGGGTTTTCTTTTGTTGTCCTGCACAGAAGAACGGAGCTGGAAAGCAGGTTGGGGAGAGAATAGGATTTTAGATTAACCTTGTCCGAGGAGTGGGGAGGGAATGGAGATTTTAAAGTATCCTTCCCCTGCCACGCTCACCAAACCATGCCCACCAAGTCAAGCAATGCCCACCAAGCCATGCCCACAGTAGTACAATTTTTTGAATCCCACCACTGTGTTTACTCCATAGTACATGTACAGGCACTTTTGATATAGCAAGACATTACTTGAAAACATTACTTGAATACTGCTAATAACAAAATAATGTCAATTAGACTTTCCGGACACCTCTTTAATATGGTCCAGTTTTATGCTCCAAGCACAGTTGCAGAAGAAAGGTAGTTTGATTAATTTTATGGTCAAGTTCAATTAAGACAAATTGAAGTTGAAAAAATATGAACATGGTTTTAAAACTTGAAGGGGGAAAAATCAATAACTTATGCTATGCTATTGATGCTACTTTGATCTCTGAAAATGCAAATGATTTTTTAGAAAGTCTAGTAATGAAAGTCAAGGAGACACTGAAAATAAAAATGGGACTATGATTAAATGTAAAGATGACCAAACTAATGATGACTGCTACAGAAACCAGCCTTAGAAATGACAGTGAAGAGACTGGGTTGTGAAAGAGGAGGGAATCTCAGTGCTTGTTTAATACTCTGGGTAAAAGAGCAAATGTAAGAGGTCTATCATTAGTAACTTTTAAAACACTATGTAAAGTGTTTGGTGGTATGAATAAAATATTGAACTGAACTTTAGAGATATGATTTAAATCTCTTTTTAACCTTGAAACTCACCACAGATTAATCTGAATCATTTACTGTTATTACTGAAAGTTGGCAAACTCACAGAGTTGTCAAAACATAATGGAAAACAGCTAAAAGAACAGTACACCAAAGTACAAAAACAGTGACAGCAATGATACACCATCGTGTTAATTAATATAATATTCGGTTTTAGACTTTTCTGATTCATGTAGGGATGTGGAAAGCATATGTCTGTACCCATGATAGTGTCACATTCAGTCAATTCCTCATCATTGTGTGAATTCCAGAAAAGAAAAAATCAAGCACAGTGTATTTGTACTTTTCAGTCTACTTTAGAATTTGGCTGCTATTTCTGTATTACATTCATCCTTCTCACTGTCCATTCCAGCTTATAAAACAAAGCTTACTCATGTGTACTGGCTAGAGGGGGAGAAAGTACAGTAGTTATTTATTTTTTTCCTTCATATCTTTTCTTATAGTACCTCTGGGGCTTGGGAGCAGGAGAGATTATTTACTTGTAGTATGATAACTAGAAGTTAACTCACATAAGTGGGCATCAAGTGCAGAATATAACAAGGTGATGCATTGTCCCCGTTGCTGTTCTGCTTAAACTCCCTTAGCCAGATAATCACAGGGCCTGGATATGGATACAAGTTCAAGAATGTAGCTACCATCAGTCAGCTCCTGTAAATCAGGGGTGTCAAACTCAATTTCATTGAGGACCACATCAGGGTTGTGTTTGACCTTGGAGGGCTGGGGGCTTGGCCATGGTGGGAGTGACATGGAACTCATGTCAGGGGGGCACCTGTGGTGGCCAAGTGCTAAGTAAGGACTTCCCCTCCCTCATTCTCATTATAATCCCCTTCCTTCTTTCTTTTCTTCCTTCCTTCCTTCTCTCCTTTTTCCTTCCCTCTTCATTCGCCTTTCTTCTTCCTTCCCCTCTTTCCTTATTTTTTCTTTCCTCTCTTCTCATCTTTCCTTCTTTTTCTTTGTCTTTCCTCTTTCCCTTTCTCCTTTCCTGTCCCTTCTTGCACACTCAAATGCAAAAGAGGAAACGTTTCTCTTTTTTTTTCGTTTTTAGTTTGTTTTGATAGCCCTCTGCCAGCAAAAATGGAACTGGGGGACTTCAAGTTTTCATTGGCAGAGGGATGCAGGAGGCCACCTGAGCCAAAATTGGGGCCCAAGGGGTGCATGCAGGCCCCCCCCAACTCCATTTTCACTAGCAGAGGCACTATGAACTTGTCCTTTGCTGTTTTCAGGCAGCCCCTGCGGCCAGACTTAAGCACCCGGCAGGCCAAATGTCGCCTGTGGCCCTTCTGTACATGGATGACTTCATGTTGTATACTACAAACAGAAGAGTAAAATAGAAAACTTCATTTTATGCTTGCATGGAAATATGTCGAAAGAATTGTTGTAAGTGACAATCATTTCATTAAAATATAATCAAATCAAATACATCAAGAGAAATCAAATACATCTTGTAAAAACAAAAATTATTACATATTTAATTGAAACATGAACTTATTGTTTCAATAAAGGTCAAATCACATCTTATAACTGAAGAAAATGCATTAGTCTGAGTTTTTCACAGTTATACACACGCAGAGACACACCACAATACAGTATTGACATTAAGCAAATGTCTATTTCAAATGAATTTCATTTTGACTGGGTGGATGAGTTAAAATTATATGACTAGTTAGATGCAGCATTAACCCCACCCCCTTAAAACATTATTTGTTCCTTTCTGTGTGCTACATAGCAATTAAAATTTTTCAGCCAGTGATTTATCGAACATTATGAAGTTGCACAGTAATGGGTATATTATATGAGAGAAAAGCAATGCCTCAAATGTTATAAACCACCAACAGATGGCAGTGTTGATATGCTAGAAGATCTGACATATTCTTTAGCATCTGTTCTTTCCCTTTAGTTTTTAGGAAGTTGCTATGACAAAAGGTTGTGATGCTATAATTTTGTGAAGCCTTCATTCAGTATTTGTCAGTGTGCTTTGATCAAGTCACCATGATTAAATTTCTGACTGCTGAAGAGTACTTCCAATTTAAATTCATGGCTGAATTCATCGTTGTTTGTGGTGATGGCTATTGACCTGACAAATATGTATTACTGGGCTGAATTATGTAAAGATGCTGAAGTAGGAAATGCTGATCTGTGCAATCAATAATCAAATGGATGACCTGTAACAGCAAATGCTGATTTTTCATGCAAGAATTAATAATTAATTCTAACATAATTAATTAACTAATGATAATTAAGGGCAATGGTCAAACCACTCAAAGAGAAATTGCTGTCAAGCTTAGTATTTCACAAGAATATTTAGGTCACATCATTGATGGAAGTTTGATATAAGATGGAACCCTTGCTTGGTGATGGCAAAGTAAAAGATTCAAGTGTTGGATTCTGTTAACAATTATTGATACACTACAAGAATTAAAGAGAAATTTCTTCACAGAATTGTTACAATCAGTGAAAAATGTGCTCAGCATTATGATTCAGAAAAGAAACATCACCCTATTAGTTTCCTTAAGTTTCATCTGCAGAAAAAGATAGCAAAATTCAGGCTTCTCTTGCAAAAAATATGGTTGTAGTTTTTATGATGGAAGATGGTGCTATTCACATGAGTTTTTCTGAACCACCTCAGAGAACTATATTGCAACAGTAATTGCAAATTTGAAACAGTGGTTAAACAGAGTTTGAAAGCACAAGGACATGCCTTATGGCACCAGACTTGAAATTCTAGACCTAGAAAACCTAGAACTACACTGCCTTCGGTCTGATCTAAGTATAGTATATAAAATCATACATTGCAATGTCCTACCAGTCAATGAATACTTCAGCTTCAACCATAACAATACAAGAGCAAACAATAGATACAAACTCAAGGTTAATTGCACCAAACTTGATTGCAGGAAATACAACTTCAGCACCAGAGTGGTCAAAATAATACAAAATAAACATAGTCACAAAAAACAGGTGAAGCCCCTTTTATTCCTTCATTTTGCTTCCAAGCTCCAAATATCCTTGACTGGAGACAAAAAACTCCCACACAAACAGTTACAAGAAGGGGGAAATGCTGTTTAAATAATAAAGAGCAAAAAACAACGCAAACCAGCCAAGATAAGGGCTTGAAGACATCCACAGATATCAGAACACACACTGGGAAGGACATCAAACTCAGAGAGGAACAATAAACTAGAGATATTTCCATGCTTTATTTCCAGCACTGGCCCATACACATGTCTGTCCTCTTATCCAGTTGTCACAGCTGCAGCCCATGAAGAGGATCAAGGCCCTCTCCTCCTCCATAGACCACATCTCTCCGTTATCTTCTGCTCCCTGCATGCCCTAGGAAAGAGAGGGGATGGGCCTGGGTCCTCCTCTGACTGCCCAGCTAGTCTCTGCCCTTCCCCAGCCTCCTCCACAACCTCCAGAGCCATATTCCACTCCCTGTCGGCTGTTCCTCCTCTCCCTCAGAGTCAGTCTCTACCAGAGGCATGACACTTGCCTTACAGTATATACACTCTCCCTCTTATTTAAGATAACATGATTTACTAAAAGCCAGTGTATTTAAGAAAGTAATAACCTTCTACATTTAATAATAACACACTTAAAAGCCTGCTCAAATGTAAATCAAGGACAAAAAACCTACTTAAAGAGTAATTCAGGAGTACTGCAGACTAACAAAACTGCTGAAAGAATTGAGAAAAGCTTTTCAGAATGAAGTCTGCGTACATTTTGTGTTAATTATCATTTGGTTACTTCTCTTGTATATTTGTAAACAGTAAATTAGAAGAAACTTTAGCTCAGCAAACTGCTTTGGAATCCCAGTGCCTTGATTAATTGTTTCATATTCCCATGGGAAATTACTTTTTAAGTGCCTGTCTGACAATGCAAATTCTTAAACTTCATAGCTGTCAACGTCCTGGTAAAATTTTCCATTTCCATTTACCTGAAAACATGTTTGCTGTGCACTTTGTAATACAGCCAAGCAATTTTTCATTTACCTCCTTTCAGATTACATGTACTGTCGATTTATCTGTTAACCTGCTTATCTTCTTCAAGTAAACATTTATCAGATGTCCTATTAGGAGGGTATTCATGTAGTTAACGTGCCTTAATGTTATCTATTAATACTAATAGTCTACTGAGTGTTAAAAAGGCTATTTAATTACCTACAAAACTTCAAGAATTTGGGATTTTTTTGCAACATTTCAAAACAGGTATTACTTCCATTACCTGTTAAGATGCCAGACTTAACAACATATTTTATAAGGAGAAACCTTAACCTAACGACCACAACTGACCCAGAATGTATGTTGCTAAATGAGAAATGAGTTTTGCCCCATTTTACAACTTTCTAGCCACATTTGTTAAGGGAATCACTGCAGTTATTAAATTAATAACACTGTTGTTAAGTGAATTTGCCTTTCCCGTTGGCTTTGCTTCCTCTTTGAGGAAGAGGGACGCTCTAGAAATGTGAAAAATAAATATAATTAATTAATGTTAAATAAATAACCTCACTGTTTTCCAGCAATATTTATTATATTTATATAATATATATATTTATATATTATATTTAATATATTTAAATTAGCAGAACAATACTATCAACAGAATTCTTCGTAAATGCCATTCATTAATTTTCACTGTAGCTTGAGTTTTATAAAATCTTTTCATATCGCATAATTTCAATTGTCAAGGAAAAAAACTGAGATCTGGGTCATTTTGCACTGAGAGCATAAAAGATTCCAGCAGGCTTCTTCCAGATTTACTCTCTGGAAAGAGGTCCAAAAATATCAATATATCTTCTCTATTTCACTTTTCTTTTTTCGGATTGCCACAGTTTATCTTTCATATATAACCATCCAGAGGTTAAGAATGCTCCAGTACTGGAA
The DNA here is from genome assembly GCF_049901735.1 of Notechis scutatus. NCBI lineage: Eukaryota > Metazoa > Chordata > Lepidosauria > Squamata > Elapidae > Notechis > Notechis scutatus. The sequence continues at coordinate 63,524,500 of NC_142012.1, read as the reverse complement.
GATTTTAAGAAGAGTTTGGATAATCATTTGTCTGAAGTGGTGTAGGGTTTCCTACATAAGTAGGGGGCTGGACTAGAAGACCTCCAAGGTCCCTTCCAACTCTGTTTATTCTATTCTATTCTATTCTATCCTATCCTATCCTATTCAACTTAAAAAATAAATTTATGCACCATTATGTTACAAGATAATTCTTGATGGCAATTTTTTCCAACAGGTTTATTTAATAATATATTTCTACATCATAAACAATACATTTTAATTTAAATGCAGGAACATCAAATGAAATAAGTTCCTTATAAGGTCTTTCTGTATTTCAGTTCTATGCATATCAACTTACAATGTGTCTATCTCAATTAAATGGAACACAGTCTCAATCCCATATATGTATAGCTTCCAACATATATCAAAGTAAATGTACGCATGAGAAGAATAGTTCCTTAAGAAAAAACATTTAGAACAGATGAAATCACTTAGAAGAACAATTTTCAATGTGTAAAAAAGATGTATATAATTCCTAAGATAGTAACTGTCACGGTGAATTTCTGAACATCTTATTGGGAAGGAGAAAAATCCACCCATTTTAATGCACTTTATTAAAAAAAATAATCTTTATATTTTTTAAAAAAGAAAACCTCTCTATTCAAAAAATATTATTGCATACAAAGTATTCCTAGACATTTTCTTCCAATTTATACAATAATATAAATTGCCCTAGAACTTTAATAAAATGGAAATGATTAAATTTTCATTTTTGATGAATAATTTTCTCTCATGCAATTTTTACAATACAAATGCCCAGAAGTAAGTTATGTTTTAAACATAAGTATTGCTTTTTTCATACAACTTTCAACAGCATATTTTAAAATACTTTTTTTTCTTTGATTTTTGAAATTTTCTTTTTGAGGACTTTTGATGGATGAAAAGTCTTTTCAATGTTAGGTTCTCTTCATTATGTAGCCTAACTGAACCAAACACCGAATTTCCTCCCAATGCATCCAGTTCTTTTAAATTTCTGCTCATAAAAAGGTATATAAAAATCAATGGGAATAAATAGCATTTTACATGTTTTGGGGAGCAAATGCTTTTCTTCTGTGTCTCTTTACTTCAAAAATAAAAAAAAACTGTTGGAAAATATATGAGAATATCTATGAGAGAAAATATGGGAGAGAAAAAAGAAAGAAGGTTCTTAAATTTATTCACTTAGCTAAATATAATTAATCTGCAGCTGTTATTTTGAGGAAAGCAGTGTGCATTTTCTAAAACCGCTTATTCAGTCTCTGAGGTGATAGTAAACATTTCTAGCTTTTAGATTACTTAGATTAGAATTTCCAATGTACATCCCGGTACCAAATTAAGTTCTTCAAACCAACTGAAATAACTCTGCATGCTTAGTTCTGCATGCTACAAAGAGTTTTAGATGAATCCCCTTAGCATGGAATAGCTTGATTCAACCTGCTATTTAAAGTCACACATGTATCATACAGATAGTTCTCAACTTGCAGCCATTTTTAATTAATCATTCAAAACTACAATGGTGCTTAACAGTGGTGGGATACAAAAATTTTAATACTGGTTCTGTGGGTGTGGTGTGGCTTGGTGGGCATGGCTTGGTGGGCATGGCAGGGGAAGGATATACTGCAAAATCTCCATTGCCACCCCACTCCAGGGGAAGGTTACTGCAAAATCCCATTCCCACTCACCTGCTTTCCAGTTCCATTCTCCTGTGCAGGGCAACAAAAGAAGACCCAGCTGATCAACTGGGACTCGGGAGGCAGAGAATAGATGGGGCGGGGCCAGTCAGAGGTGGTATTTTCCAGCTCTCCGAACTACTAAAAATTTCCGCTACTAGTTCTCCTAAAAATTAAGCTAGAGTAGGGATGGGGGGGTGGAGTTGCCCTACTACTTATCTTGGGACAGTTGTAGCCCTTGCACACCCCTTGCCTGCCCATTTCTTGCCAGTCCGTTTCTTCTGCAAGGCTGGCAATGCTTTCCTGAAAGCTTATGTAGCTAATTACAAAGCTCTGGATCGATCCAGAGCTCTGTTATTGGCTGCAGAGGCCTTCAGGAAAGCCTTGCTGGCCACAGAAGAAGGAGTTCCTGAAGGCCTCTGACAGTGAAAAGGAGGCCAGGGGGCGACGTGCACAAGTGACGTTAGTAGTGGATGACATCCCCCGAAAATAAGACCTGGTACCTTTTTTGGTGGCAAAAAAAATATAAGACAGGGTCTTATTTTGGGGGAAACACAGTAATAATATAAACTTAAATATTCAAGGAAAATAAGGTTAGGATTTTAGTCTAAAAACATAATATAATTTCAAAAATGGGTTCACTCACTTGTGCAATCTGCTGTAATTTTCTTGTTTATGTTTAAAAAAGGACATGATGGTGATGAAGTGGTGAAAAGTTGGATTTGTCAGCTGGAAAGCCGGCAGCCTGGGGTCAAGTCCCAAGTACTGCATGATGGGGTGAGTTCCGATCCTTGCCTAAATTCCTGCCAACCTAGCAATTCAAAAGCATGCAGTTGTGAGTAGATAAATAGGTACTGCTTCGGCAGAAAGGTTACTATATTCAGTATTTTCATGCTGGCAACATGATGATGGAAGAGTCTCTTAGACAAGGCAGGCTCCCTTGGTTGAAAATCAGAAATGAACATTGCTCCCTTGAGTTGGTCACGAGTGGATAGGAGAAACCTTTAAACCTTTTTATATTTAAAAAAACTTTGCTGTTTAGCAAGATGATGATGATGATGTCCATTCAGTCATGTCTGATTCTGGATTTTTCATGAGTTCTGATCTTGCATAACTTCTTTGAGTTGTTCTGTGCTCTGGCTGATGTCAGCTGTGATGGTTTGATGGCTTAGCAATGTAGATGAAGACAAATTTCTAGTATGGTAAATAATTTTAACTGGTCCAACATGTGAATCTAGCAATTTAACATCCTGTTTCTACATGAATAAGTATCAATGAGTGAGGAGGATTTTATGTGCATATTTTTTCAGATGTTTGGCAGTCATCTTAAGCAGAATGAGACGTGAGAATAAATGACTTCATTTTTCAAGTTTATACTGGTAATTAGAATATGGAATCAATTCTGTTTCTTCCATTTGATTTATAGAGATTTTAATATATTGTTTATGTTAGCCACCCAGAATTTATTTGTAAGATGGACAGCCATATACATGTTTTAAATCGATCAATCAATTGAGTTGAACTGAACTGAATTCTTCATTGTCATTGTACGTATATAATTAATTGAGATTGTATAGATAGATGGGGTCATTTTATTCTTTGTTGGAATTTGTGATGCTGACAATTTTCACTTGAAACAAGTCAGAAGAAACGAGAGATTCAAATACAATTTTAAAGGAGGAGAAAAGTAAGATTAAAAGAAAAAAGCATTTCCAGGTAAGACACCATTAGCTGAATTATAAGCATTTGCAACATCATTACTCAGTAGCATCCTCTTACTACATGGTTGCTTGTTCACATGCAAATTTGTATAATCAGGGGCTAAAGAAGCAGGATGTACTGCTTAGATGACAGTTTGTCTGCTGTCACATTTAAATGCATACACATCAGTACACTGTCAATACCTTTTACACTAAGCTGTGGAGTAAAGGTGTCAATTGATTAAGCATCATTATATTTACATGGTTGTTAGTCTCTAAATTACACACACTCATCAGCCCACTTCTGTTCTGGTTCATTAAACTGAACCAGTCACCACATTGCTCCCCTCTGGCTGGGTGTAATTGAGTCCCTGCCTTCTGGCAAGGTGATAATTAAATTCATTGAATAAGTGACAAGTGGGTGGGAAGGAATCTATTTACAACCTAGCCAAAGGAGACCGACCCAATTAACACTCTTGTTTAAGGACAGATGTTCCTTCCCACATGTTTTATTTGGATGAATAAGGGGTTCCCTCCATTTTTTCCCTGTTGACATTTGTAAGGAAATATTTGAAAAACTGTAGCCAAGTATTTAAGTCCTTGATTTGTATTGTTTTATCATTTTTAAAAGTTAAAGAAAACGATTGTTCACTATCCTTGCACTAGTAGGTTTTAATGAAGCTGTGAGATAACAACCCCACCATCAGATTAGATAAGGTAATTGAAGTATCACTCTGTCCCAGCTATTCATATTCAAGTTAAAATTGAGATCATTTATCAATTTCCTTTTCCAGGGGATAAATAAGAATTAAATTACATTCAATCTTTATATACCTTGTATAATTTATTAGATCTTTATCTTTTCATGAGAAACATACAAATTGCCCCAGAACAACCCCCAAATAAAATCATGCAATAGTTATACGGTTCAAATTTATATGGAGAAACTTTTGCCGTGAAGAATCTTACAGATAATCACCTTAGCATTACCCTAACAATAGACTAGATAAAATGATGTATAGGAGAGATCTTGGCAAACAGGGAGAAGAGCTGCAGTCAGGGCAAAGTTTGGATAAAAGGCAGCTTTGCCCATAGCAGAAATATGGATATGGCAAAAGTCTCTGAAGGATCTTCCCCAATTTCACTGACAGTAAGATTGATGTCAGGTTTCTAAGGTAATCCAAGCAAATAGCACTCCTGGCGAGAACAAATTCTACTTTATTGAAAGGTTACATTGAGAAAATCTTTCAAATCTGAAAGTATATTTTCTCCCCCATTGCTTTTACAATGCAAGAAATCATTTTGTATGTTTTCTAAATATGCATTCCTGTTTCCCTGTTTGCCAAGATCTCTCCCACATACATTGCCTATAGCAGTGGTGGTATTCTACTGGTTTGGCCTGGTTCGGGTGAATCGGTAGTAAAAAAATGTTACCATTTGGCTGAACCGGTAGTAAAAAAAAAACATGTTACCGATTTGGTTGAACCGGTATTTCTTTCTCTTTTTTTCCTTCTGATGATCAGCTGTTCCAATGATCAGCTGTGCCAGGATCCCCCTCGCTGTCTTACTGCTTCACCCAGGAAGCTTCCCTGAGGCCCAGGAGGCAAAAAAAATGGAGCGCTGGTCTGTGCATGTGTGCGAAAAAGGCCAGAACACCCAGTCATATGGTCATGCCCACCTAGCAATGCCCACACATCCAGTAGTTAAAAAATATTTGCATCCCACCCCTGACCTATAGCCTAAAGTTACAGTTCTGGGGTGGTTTTCTATAAATACAGGCGAGCCTGTTTCTTTTGTTATTGTCAACTGTCCAGTTGCCAAATCCAGAAAAAAAAGGAATTCCTGGGACATCATTAGTATAAAACTTTACTGAATAAACCAAATTGGAACAGAAGAAACAAAACCAGCTCTGGGTTGTTCTTGCAAAAGCAAGTGTAGTTAGTTCCCCCTTTTCCCTATGGGCCACCCTCAGTCCAAAGCATCCACCAATCACTCCTGTTCATTTTGTTATGGGAAACACCCAGGACATCTGCTCAGTGTGTTCTTGGGATGCCAGCAACGTCTCACGGTGCCAACACATTCTTGAATACCATTCTCCCATCCTTGAAATCCATCCATTCTCCCCTTGTCATTTTCAAGCTAAGAGTGAAGGAAAATATAGGTGAAAGTGTGAATAGGTCTTGACAGTTATATTAACTGTGAGGTGTTGTGATCATTCTTAGCTATTTTTTTATGCTATAATTTTATAAATTTTTGCTTCTATTTCATTCTGTTAGCGATCCATATTTATATACATATATTATTTTATTTTATTTATTTATTTTTGTCAATCGCTTACAAAATAATAGGTATAAGTAAAGACATAGTTATGAATACATGGATACATATAAGAAAAATAAAAAATAAAAGAAACAATAGGACAGGGACGGTAGGCACGTTGGTGTGCTTATGCATGCCTGCTATAAAATGTATGGTCTAAATGTATGGTAAAATGTATGGTATAAAATTTGTATGGTCATCCCTATAAAATGGGTGACCATACAAATTTATTAAATAAGTAGCTATTTAGAAAAAATAAATGGGATAATTATTGAACTAGACTCAAGGGCAATATCAAAATATTTGTAAAGATTGTATTAGTTTTTAGAAGACAAATTCCATGATAATTTGAGAAAAAGGCATAAAAATTAACTCTCCTCTTGAATTATAAGAGTGGTCAAGTAGTTATTTTAAAGGAACTCTTTAATAAACATCAAAGAACTAAGCATAAGTCACTGAGAATAAATTGCTTGCACAAATTTTACTTAGGCATAAAGAATGGTTGATAATAGTAGTATTGATTATATATGTGTGTGTGTGTGCATGTGTGTGTTTTTTACTTAGATTTACTTAGATTCTACTTAGAAAAAATAATAATTCTGTAAATAGCTAATCATAGATATCCCTCATTTTTCACTATAATTAATTTATTTCCACAATATTGGAAATAAAATTATTTTGATCTCTGAAATTAAAACTACATTGTCAGTCAAAACTCTAGCGTCAAGATTTTATGAAACTGATTGGAAAAAAGAACTTTACAATACACAATGAATCTCTGGTATTTCATACCACAAGACATTGTGACAATACCTGTTTCTTCATTCCTACAAATATTTATATATCATCCAACCAAACCTTTTTGTATTATCATTTAAAGCATTATAAGTTTCCCTAAAACAAGAAAATTATCTGAAGACCTTAAAAACTGCTGCTGTTGCAATATTGGCCAGGTGAAATTATGATCTGTGCTACGATTAGACCAGCTTTCTTGTCTTCTTTCAACAGGAGACAAACCTGGAGAGGGCAGAGCTGGCGTCGCGATGATACGGCATGTGATCTTGGAGATCTGAGATCGCAGCCGATATCTTTGCTCCTGGACGGTCCAAGTGGATCTAAACCGTCCCAAAGAGATGGTGAATGTAAAGAGCGCATCCTGTCGATCCCAGGGATATCGCAAAGTCCCTGGTAGATCCAGGAGAAGCTCTTTTTGCCAGCGGCAAAGAGGCAGCCATTAAAGCTGCTGAAGTTGGAACAGCTCCGAAACGAAAGAGAATGGAAAGAGAGAGTGTGCCGGTTTGGTGAGAACTTTTTCTTTATTTTAAGACTTGAAAGGACACCCTAAGGGAAAGAAAGAATCTGTAAAAGTTTTGACAGAAGTGATTAAGCGGCGATTTTAAACAAGAATGTCAAAGTAATATTTTTTTTTTCCATTGCTGGATTTTCTACACATGATCTTATATTTTGAAACTGGACTGGTTTTTTTTTTCTTCTTTTTATATATATTTCTCTCCTTTTTGATTTTATAATATTCTAAGCCAGAGACTCCCTTTTAGTTATTTTTTAAATATCTTTTTTTAAAAATTAATTATTATTATATTTTGCTTGGAAAAGGAGGGGGAAAGTGAAAACTAAAGAAACTTTGTAACACTGCCAACTAGAGGCTTGGAAATATTCTATTTTTCTTTTGACCAGACAAAGCTGAGAAAGAACTGAGACTTCTTTTCAAGGACATTGCCTGTTTGATAAGATAGAGGGAAGAGCACGGGAGAGTATTATTACAGGTGCTCTTCTGGGTTTATGTCAACAGCTGGAGTCTGGTGTTGAAGCTTAGGAAAAGAAAAGGTGATAAGTATTTGGAGAAGAGAGTTACAACAAGAGCCTTGGATAATTAAACAAAGTGCAGTGTGCTCTTTTTATTCTTTTTAAGCTGTGCTACCCCTCCTCATCAGTTTACTTTTTTTTGCAATAGCTATTTGGATTTTTGGCTCTTTGGAACTTGTCTTTGTTTTTTTTATTTTCTTGTCTTTGGAAGTTAAATTTTTACATCTGCTTTTTATTTTAAAGGAAAAGCTTTAGTATTAATGCTTCCCTTCTTTTTCTTTTTAAGGGAGTAGCTTTTTTCTTCTCTTTCCCTTCCTGGTATTTTTGTCTTTCCATCTACCTTCCATATTGGTTTTTTTTTTCTTTTTTCTTTTGGTTTATTTTTATGCATACTTTTATATTTGAGACCTCTTAATTGGATTAAGGTGTTGAAGAACCTGAAGAATTTTTCCTTTCTTTTTTAGCCTTTTTCTTCACTTTTTTGCCTTTTTTAGGATTTTACAACTTTTTCTTTTTTGTGTGTGTCCATGGTGTGTTTATGGTCTTTTCCTTCATTTTTGAATTTTTACTGTCATCTAACCAACCGATTGGATTAAGGTATACAAGAACCTGAAGAAATTTTTTCTTCTTTTTCTACTATTATTACTATTTGGCTTCTGTTTTCTTACTATTCTTCTACTTTTTTCCTACTATTTTTATTTGGAACTGCAATTGGTTATTTTACAATTGGATTAAGGTTTAGAAGAACCTGAAGATTTTGAACTCCTCAAAATGAGTAGGAAATTAACAGCTCCTGGTTCTTCAACTTCCACTTATGAGATAATGATAGAAATATTGGCTGAAGCTTTGAAAATAACTGAAGAGAAGATGGTGGATGGAATAGATGAGGTTTATCGAGTCTTCACAAGATATGTGATGAGAAATAGCTTACCAAGAGAAGTTCACATTAGATTTACAAAGAAAGCCATGAAAACGCAAATATCTGGCAAGAGAGAAAACATTGAAATACAAAGACAAGGAGATTGTGGTCTTGAAACAAGTACCCAGAACAGTGAGAGAGATGAGAAGAGAATACCGATTCCTGACCAAAATGCTACTTAAAAAAGAGGTGAATTATAGATGGCTGATTCCAGAAGGTTTAATGTTCACATGGCAAGAACAGAGATATGGAATTGACTCAATTGAGAAAACTGAATCATTTTACACAGAATTTTTCAGAGGGGAGGAAGAGGCAGAAAAAGAAATTGAACTCATTGAATTCCAAGAGGACTCCCAAATGATGACTGAAAAAGAAGAAGGTACAGCAGGTGGAAAGGAGGAAGCCAAAAAACAAGAGGAGACAAACCATACAATAAATCATACATATATTGATTATCAGTATGCTCTTTAGCTGTGATGGAGAACCTATGGCATGCATGGCAGAGGTGGCACACAGAGCCCCCTGCCGTGCATGCACGCACATGCCTCCCCCCCAGCCAGCCATGTACCTCCCATGCGCCCCACCTCCCAGCCAGCTGGTCTTCGGGTCTCTGTTGTGCATGTGCAAAGGACATGCATGCATGCGAGGGCATGTTGCACCTGCATGGGGGAGGGGCACATGGGTGAGATGGGGTGCATGGGGGCACACGCATATTTGTATTTTGGGGGTGTATGCCTGTGCATGCGCACTTTGGGCCCTCAGTGCCGAAAAGGTTAGCCATCAATGCCTATAGTACTTAGTCTTATATACCGCTTTATAGTGCTTTACAGCCCTCTCTAAGTAGTTTACAGAGTCAGCATATTACCTCCAACAATCTGGCTCCTCATTTTACTGACCTCGGAAGGATGGAAGGCTGAATCAACCTTGAGCCTGCTGGGATTTGAACTGCCAAATTGCAGTCAGCCAGCAGAAATAGCCTGCAATACTGCACTTTAACCACCATGGCTCATGAACAACATCAAGCTAATTCAGAAGGAAAGTGAAACTCCCTGAATAAATATTCCTTCTGACAGCAATTGCTAAATAATTGCCCTATTTTAAACACAGCTATTCTTAAGAAAGTGTCACTTCTTTTACTACAACCTTAGTAAGTTTGTTCCTTACACAAAGGTTTTGAATACCATGCAGGTAAGCAACTTTGCTCATACTCCCACATTTAAAAACAATAATTTTAAAAGTCAAGAAGACTTTTACATTCTCACTGAAACTAAAATTATCAGACATCAACATTAAATGACTGAAATTGCTTCCTAGTGCTGGTTAGTTAATAACAGTATCAAAAAATGAAATTAATAGTTGGACTGGTTCATTCATATGTGTAAAACATCCTAATAAAATTCAGCCCTTGATTTCAAGGTATTAATTCACTTTCATTCAACAGGTTTTGCTATTATTAAAGAAGTATCTCTCAGATTTTAAAAGCAAAACATTGGTTATTTTAAATGTATATATTTAAAAAAAACAGTAGCAAAGTAAGTAGCAAAAAATATGTCAGGCAGATCCATTCATGAAATAGCGAAAAATACTGATAGCCTAAAATACAATTCACAGAGGAGGCTCCATTTTCTCTGCATGACTTTATGCTAATAATCTCTATTAGGTATAAAGTGATCTTTCTCTCTAAGTCAGTAACTTTGGATGTAGACCTTGAGCTGAGTTGTGCATCTTTAATTTAGAAATGATACGGCAAGCCTTCTGACCGCAGACTGAATAATGTTAGCAGAAATTGTATGTTATTTTGAGACTTAGCTGAAAAATTGATATATCTCAAAAACTAATTTCTTATTTCTCAGAAAGTTTTCTCCCACAAACACAGCACATTTCTATTTTATATTATTTATGTGTTTTGTTCTAAGAGCAATTTAAAAATTTCTTTGAAATTTGTATTGCTAGTGTTTTTGAGATCAAAATATTAGAAGATATATGTCTGCCTCTCTGTGTGTGTGTGCTCTGTGTGTGTTTTTTATATTAATTCCACTATCTTTCTGAGCAATTCCTTTGAAAGAATTTCCTTATATCTTTAAAATATTTACATACCTTCCCTTGGAAATATTTACATATCTCAAGTGTTATTTTAATTGCAGACTGCTAGAGAGATAGGTCAAAAACTCAGGGGAAGTCAAGGCATGTGTTCACACCCTAAACTACCCCATAGCTAAGAAAAATGTAAAATGATAAGTTTCACTAACGATAATTCCACCATCATATTTGTATTTGAGAGTAATCATGTAAATAATCATCTTTCCCTCAATAAATAAAAAAAATATCTGAAAAACTATCTAGACTTAACATTAGGAACTAGCTAAGGGCAACTTACTTTCTGATGTATACTCACCAACACTTGTGGTTTCTGGTGAACAGCTAGTTGTAGAAACAGAAATAGGTTCGGGGGTGCGATTCAACCAGTATAACAACTGGTTTGGTGAGTGCACACTTCACATGCATGTGCTCTGTGTGTGTGCTCTGTGTTTAAAAAAGCTAATATTTACCTTCAACTGCAGCTGAAGAAAACAGGGGTGGGCGGTGGGCGGTGGGCGGGCCCACATGCTCATCAGGGTGAACTGGTTTGGAACCAGTCAGAACATTGTCAGAACACATTGTCACAACATGATTGACAGAACAAGGTCCGAACCGGGAGAATCCCACCACTGGATAGGTTGCATCAGAGCTATGATGTCTGTTCTTGTTGATTGATACTATGATACTTGGATTGTGTGCTGTTATCCCTCAAGTGACCAATCAGGCAGCAGAAGAAAGTTTAGCTAATTCAGATTCAGGTTTACAGAAACTGTCTGTAGCTTCTAAATGCATTATTTCTACCTCTACGTGGCCCAGACTGAACATCAGCCTCCTAAGTTATAAAACCAAGTAATAAAACCTTACATTTGCTGAATACATTGTGTGGCTTCTCCTTCCTTCCAGCATCCTTGTAAGTATAACAACTTACAAGATCACAGACCTCTAAAAATGATTTGTGTTCTAAGCTTTCAGCCATGTTTTTGATCGTTGAACAAATCTGAGTTCTAACTGAGCATCCCCAGTTAAATGTTTTATAATCAGTCTGGACCCAGGCTCAGTAATATAACTTATGAGTATGTCAAGATTCTTGACATTTGATATATGCAAGTAAGCACAATTTATACTGAATGCCTGAATCATAGATCAAGTCAAGCACTGATGAGAAACATTTGGCCTGCAGGGAAGACTCATCTGAAGAGAAATATAAATCTAATATTGGTGAGACTGCAGGCCTGGAATACATGTGATGTTGACAATGTGGAAATATTAACTGGGAATACATGCAGAGCTTTATAAAATCTGGACTTGGTGAAGGAAAATCTTTATGTGGTTAGCTAAGGAAGGGAAAAGAAAGGAGAAGTTTTCTGGGTTTTCCTATAAACTTATTAGTTTCTTTCTCTGCTTTTCTGTATTAACCAAAGTCACTTATTCCTGTATATGTAAATTAATGCACTTTGCATTTGGTACTATATTAAAACTTTTTTTTCTCAACTTCATGTCCTACGCCACCCAATGTTATATAAAAAATTTAGAATGTTATTCCAATATTTCTGGAGAATACCAAATCTATTCATATATCTATCCCATTGTAATCAGTTTTGTTTAAAACTGCTTATAACGTAGTAACTTACAGAATTATAAAAATTATATAGTGGTATATTATAAAGTGAGTATATACCAGAATTATATTAATAGATATATATCAAAAATAAGGAAATAGGTACTTGATTCAGTAGATCAATTCCAAAAAAAGAAATATTGGCCATTTTACCTTTACCAATTGCAAAGCATGTTTTAAAGCAACGTTCTGGTTTTTCAGCTGATGTATTCAAAGACAATGCTCCCTGTTCCAAAATTTTGGAAAAAAAAAAGTCACAATAAGCACATTCATCCTATGCTGACCATCAAGAATGTAACTGCTTCCATCAATAAGCAAATCTAATTCTGAATTTTGTAAACATTTGTCTTGCAAATCTGGTCTGCTGGAGTAAACTGCATCAAGAACATGCATGCAATCGTGAGGTAAATCATCTATAGCTTATTCACAGTCACAAGTCTAACCTTTTCAGAGGCAGAAAAAAATAGCTTGATATTTTGCCAAACGGTTGCCAATGTGCCAATTAAAGCTTCCCTTAATTTGTGTCATTCTCACCTGGAAGTCTTTTCTAAAAGTCAGTTTTGGGACTTATCAATTAGAATGGTGATGGTGGGAGCTGCCCTCAGGCAAGCTGGTCAGCCAATGGCAAGTGTTTAATTGTTTAGAAAAATGTGCCACGGATCTTCAAAGTTTACTAATTTCTTGACTTAAAACTCCATTTGCAATTCCATTTTGGTCATTTAGAAAAAAAGATAAAAGGGTTTCTTTAAGCTAGGCAAACACAAAGCCATGTTGCCATTAATGCCTGTTTAAGTTTAATGCCTGTGCACGTTGGATAGTCCACTTAAAACAATATTTCGTCATTTTCTCTTGTAGCTTCATAGAGGGGTTGACAAAACACCAAAATTTGGAATCTAAATGTGACAAAATCTTGTCATCTCCCAAAAATCTCTTCACTGATGATGGGTTTTAGGGGGTGGCGATTCTGTTTCAATAACTTGAGCAGTCAACTGGTGCTCTACCTCAGAAATTTTAAATCCCAAGTATAAAACAGAGATTTCAACTAGTTTTGTTTTTGTAGCCACGTTCACAGAAACTTGTAAAGACTGATAGTATTTTATTCGCATTCTGTCTCAGAAGGAATTCCTAACATATTGCAACACAGTGCTATTTGTTCCTAGATGGAGGGGTCCATCTGAATAAGTCAGAGCCAAGAGCTTCACAAAAACTGGGTTGGCTATTTTGAAATCCTTGGGTAACTCAGTCCAATGCAGCTGAGTTCCCTATACACGCTCATTGCCACACCACTAAAAATAAATAAATAAATAAATAAATAATCTGGCTATCCTCTTGAACAGGAATACTGAAGAAGGCATTAAGACATTCAGTTCAATACAGTAAAGCATGCAAAGGCAAGTGAAAGGATTTTATACAGTGGGGTGAATTGTCACTGTAAGATAATTGGTAATCCTCAAATTTAAAACCAGGCTAAAAGACCCATCAGAATTTTTTTTTAATTGGCATAACTGAACTCCTGAAAGAAGATTTCTCTCTTGAGAAGATCATACTGTAGGAAATGATTAATGACTGAATTTAGTCCTGTTCTAGCTTCCTGAAAAAGAGTATTCTATTTAACTTTTACAAGTTCCTGGTCCCAGGGCAATTTCAACAGTAGGAATATATTTTATTTGTCCTGGTTGGCTGAAGCACAGACTGCATTTAAGATAGACTGCCTTAGATGTGAAGGTTCTTGTGGAGATGCAAAACAAGTTTCCAAAATTCATGTTTGGGCCCCCCAAAATAGTGATATAAGGAACCAGAGGCAAGATTGTCATTGACTAGTGAAGGAGAGTGGAAGATTATCATGATCAGGTATTCATAACTTCCAAAGAAAGAAAGAAAGAAAGAAAGAAAGAAAGAAAGAAAGAAAGAAAGAAAGAAAGAAAGAAAGAAAGGAAGGAAGGAAGGGAAGGAAGGAAGGAAGGAAGGAAGGAAGGAAGAAAGAAAGAAAGAAAGAAAGAAAGAAAGAAAGAAAGAAAGAAAGAAAGAAAGAAAGAAAGAAAGAAAGACTGAGGTTTCAGTCCCTATATATGGGCTCTTTTTAGAAAAAAAAATGAAGGAGGGGATTATTTCCCATATTCTAAATTTTAATTTGGCTCCTTTTACTCTCCAGAAAGAAAAAAGAAGAATCCCATCTTTTAACTCAATGTCTCCCTGAAAGCAATGCTTGGATTCAGTCCAACATTATTGCATTTTTTTAAAAAATTAAAAGTTCCCAGCTTTCAGACATTTGTCTCTTTTGGTTTATATTTGGCTTATTAGTTTAATGCACACTTCTATGAATGAAGACAAATTGTACACTGATATAATAAAATCCTTTCTACTAAATTAATTTTTCAGCAAGCAAACAAGGTTCCATGTACCAGCCTGATGTTAAAAATGGCTACCCACCAGCAGACCGTTAACTCCAGCACCTTGTGTTTGCCAGTGAAACATGCTGTGTAAAAATGATTGCACTGGAAGCTATTGGTACATTTGAATGCAAACTATTAAACTGTGAAAAACTAGGCATCCACTGACTATAAAAATAAATTAGAAGAAGGCCTTAGCTTGGCTGGCGATACCATCTGAGCACCAGAGTTTATAACTATTTGTGATACCATTAACAGATGTCTTTGATCATCTTGTGTGCTATGCTAGAATAGTGCTGCGTTCTACTCTCTGCTGTACTCTCTGTTGAACAAGTCAAGCAACTTTGCTTTAAGGTATAATAAAACCTGGCTTGATATAGGGACCCTATGGGAAATTATACAATCATGTTACCTATGTAACTAATTTTCTTCATATAAAATCCTGATTTCCACTACAATTTTAGGGCTGTTTGAAGTATTGTTTAACACCACCATTTCCATGTTAATATCCCAATAAATCTTAGGAATATAATACATCATGTAAAAAAAAAATGGAATTTGCCAGGAGAATCGTAAATTTTCTTTTCTAAATTAAAATGGGAAGAAATGTAGGCTGATTGTACTCCTGTTTTTTTTTACTATTGCATAAAATAGTTCTGTGAGAATTGAGCTGCATAGAGCAGTGAGATATCTGTCGTTTTATCACTGAGTTTCATGCCACAAGGAACAAGCTTGAAGGAACAGAAGGATATTCAAGGCGTGCACTCCAAGAAGAAAAGTGGCTATTATGGTATACTCTATTCAAAAAGCAGAACACAGTTCTTCTTAGAACCTATTTAGCCACATGGGGTAGAATTCTTCAGGAATGTCTTTGGAATTCCATAGGTTTTTCTCCCAGTCATCAGAAAGAATTCCATGTAAAGAATAACCCTTTCCTTCCTCAGGATTATTAAAAACAAAAAGGCCCTAGTTGGAACTGTCAGACCCAATCCCAAAGACGACACTATAAAATCTAATCAAGTCCATTTTTTTTAATTTACTTAAACCTAATGGACAAAATAAAACTATAACTTTCTAACCAACTAAATAAACAGTATATCTGAGAGATTCTAGGGCAACCCTAAACTTTTTCGCCACTCACCCATCTAGTCTCTTAATCCAGGATTCTGTCTGGAAAAGTTCTATGCTGCCAAAAGTCTGCCTTGCAGGTGCACCTTACAATACAGGATCAGACATATTTAAAACTATTCTATCAGTCGGAATAGAAAATATTCCAAACCCTATGCGTTTAAAATATTGTTGGGAATTAACAATAATTAATTCTTTAGCCACAACAGATTTCATGCACATTTGATATCTTAGCCATACCATTCAGCTTTTTGGACTCAAAACCTTTTCATTTGATATCTCTCACCGAAAATGATTCGATTTATATATAAGAGTGGAGACAAATAAAAGGCCCATCACCACCGTTTCCTAAAATGGTCAGGTCACATACAAAGAAACCAATGTAATAAATCAGAGCGTTAGAGCAGTGGCCCTCAAACTTTTGGGCATCAGGGGCCGGTTCTGTGGAGAGAGAAGCCACCTCATGACCATCAAGCCACACCCACAGAACAGGTAGTAAAAAAAAATTGAATCCCACGAATGATTACATGTCTTTCCCCTGGTGTGATTTTGGTTGGTTGATAACTCCTGAGAGGCTAACAATGTTGAATTGCCTCCCTTTGTACACAATCTGCCTGACTGTAGAGTCCAAACTCCTGGAACTAATTTTGTAAACTTTTCTATATTGGTAAGCATCTGCTATTTTGGGCCAGCGCTGGGAATTTCCCTTTGAGTTTAACCACAGCACATTTCCACATAGCTGTATTGTGAGGATCAGACTGTAATATCTCCAAAGTACAAGTCTCTTTTTAGCTTTCACCTTTTTAAATTCTATTTTATTGAATCAAATAAAACATATTTGAAATTGTTCAACACCTTTTTTTTTCATGCTGGGAAAAATTAGATGGGAACCTGAAATACAGATGTGACTGAGATTCTAAAATAAGTTTAAAAAAAATCTTCAAGTGAGATTATCTTCTCAGTCATACATGCTTTTTTTTTTAAAGAAAAATTCACATTTTCAAAGCAATTATATGAATGAAATGCTGGAACTTAATATTTAGCACAGATTCAGATTAATGCAATGACAACAAAGAAATGAAGTCATGCAGAACCAGTGAACAATCTTTGAATTCCCAAAATGTCAAGGACACTTTGTGTGTGTGTGTGTGTGTGTGTGTGTGTGTGTGTGTGTGTGTGTGTATACATACACATACATACAATTCAATCTAGTACACTTTTGAATTTTTTAGTCTCACCTGAGTTTTAGATCTTTTATTACTTCTTAATCACCCAAGGGAAGCATATGGTTTGTAATTCTTAATGGCTAATTGGAAAGTATCTGTTATGAGAGCATACTGCATGACTAGCATATAATGAGCTAATTTATATGTGAAATTAGAAGACCACAAAAAGTCAACAGATGGCAGCAGATATTCTTTGCAGAAAAAATAGTTAAACCACCTCTTCAATTGACTGAATGTACATTTCATCCTTTCTTCAAAGGGTAATTTCCCTTGATAAAATTCAATAGGCAGAGTATTTTGAACAAGCTATTTATGGACCTCCGTAGCTGAACTCAGATTTGAACTCACTGTTGAACCTACACTTTCCCCATTGAAGAAGATTTATAACATAATTATGTATATATATCCAGATATCAATTAAAAGGTAGACCCTCCTGGATTGAGCTTGACTCCTGGTGGCTATGGGGAGAAAATAATGAAGTTTTCTTGGCAAAAAAAGTGGTTTGCTACTGCATTGTTGTAGGATTCTATTTCTTTTTCAGAAATTAGCTAGCTTAGCTCAACCTAGACCAGAGGTCTCCAAACTTGGCAACTTTAAGACTTGAGGACTTCAACTCCCAGCATAGCTGGCTGGAGAATTCTGGGAGTTGAAGTCCACAAGTCTTAAAGTTGCCAAGTTTGGAGACCCCTGACCTAGACCCTTTGTCAACCTAGTGAGATTCAAACCGGCTTAGCTCCTGAATCCACAAAAGATCAAGCTGAGGTTGTCATTTATTGGGCCTTAGATAGCTATAGCATAGCCAGTAATAAGCATTTGACTGACAAGAGTAGCTTCACAGGGACAGCAGGACCTAGATTAAATGACTTTAAATCTATTTAGATAGGCCCAGTTGGGAATAGATCATCTTGGAGAAGGTCCATAGTTGTTCTGACCAAGGCTTCCAAGACCGTAATTCAGCACACGCTTAGTTAAAACAACTCTTTTTTTATTTCAGTACTGTGAATTATGTTCTTTCCCAGCCTGTAATGAGTCCCAAACAGTCCCTCGAGATAAACACCCACCTTTCTCTCCTTTGAATTGCTGCCAACAACAAAAGTGCCAAATGAACTATAAAAAAACCAACCGAAGTACAAAATCCACACAGAGCTTCAAGGATTAATCCGAACAGAATGAACGACTTTGCTTCCTACAAAGGTTTCTTCACCTTTGCCTGTTCTTTATGCCTTACGGGAGAGGCAATCACCTCCCAGCCTTACTCCCAAGTCGCCCCTTTTGTTTCAGCTGCTCTTGCCTTCTAGCAGCTCTGCGCACATGCGCACTGGGAACAGGCTCCCCTTGTTCCTCTGCCTTGCTACTGCCAGACTCCGGAGGCTCTGGAGTCAGTGCCCCACTCCCAGATGGTCCTGGCCCCATCTCTGCATTGGACGCAGGACCCTTGTCTGAGTCCTCTCCAGACTCCCAGACTGGTCCCCGTTCTTCCCCACTGTCCGATTCCACTGGCGTCTACGCACAGGCTACTGGCAAACCACAACAATAGTATGTCTGTGGTCTCTAAAATCTGTTAGAAACTAAAAACTGATAAAAACTGATTAAATAAAATCAATCATGTATTAAATTTTACTTTTAATTTGAGGTATTTTTTATTTTAAACAGCTGATTGGTACTTGGCAGTTAACAAATAAAATAAATAGTAACTATAAATCTGGAGGTCCTGTTCTGAATGTTGTCTTTGCCAGGAACACATTAAGTGATTTTTTAAGCAAGCTCACTCTCTAGCTTCCCTTTAGCTTCCCAAAGCATGCGACAAACAACTTCTGTGAAGCTGCTTAGCACATGAATGATTAGACCACTTTTGTTTTCTTTTTAAATTATTGCAACATTTTTCTGCAAGAGAAGAAATGAACCAATGCCATACATTCATTATACCAAAAAGTGATGCTAAAGAAAAATAGTCAGTGCCAAGATCTATTAACCTTGGGACACATTCATAGCTGCCAATACCATCCTACACATGTATTTATTCAGCCTTATTGAGCGGTGAAGATTGCAGATTTATAAAAGAGGGGTATTGAATAGCTATAGTACAATGCCATTCTAAAAGTATTTCAGGCAAAATGCTATATCCCACTGGATACTATTTTAAAATAATTCAGATCTTAGCAATTAACTATTTCATGCTTGGCCAGCACAGTAGTTTGAAAACATCTGATTTATGATAACTTTTACACCTCACAAATTCATGCCAGTTGATGAATGAATGGTCATCAGTCTTGTTTGCACTAATGCTTTGATTGCCTAGGTGCCTTCTAAAATAGGTTAATAGTGATAGTTGCAACTATATTTAGCCACTTAAAATGTTACCTACTAATATGAGTATCTATGAAACTGAATAAATATTTTCCTGTCTTCAGACATAATTGTAAGAAAATGAATTGGCACATCTTTCAAAAATGTTACTTCTCATGAATCTTCATGGAATCGACCTTAGGTTAGTCCTCATGATAATTCACAAGAAACTAATGTGCACCAGACTTTGCAAGTCTTCTGTGAATAGGAGTCTGAGAAAATGTATTATGGTGCAGTAGACTTGTAGGACAACAGCACTAGCACTTAGACTTATACACCACTTCATAGTACTTTATAGATCCCTCTAAGCAGTTTACAGAGTCAGCAAATTGGCCCCAGTAATCTGGGTCTTCATTTCATTGACCTTGGAAGAATGGAAAGCTGAGACAACCTTGAGCCAGTCAGGATCGAACTGAGGGCAGTCGGCAGAATTAGCCTATAATACTGTATTCTAACCATTGCATCACCACACAGTTATTAACAAAAATTAATAAGTATTAACAAAACAAAAGCTTGTGATTTATATTCAATGACTCCATAAGACTAAATAAGAAAAGCAGTAACCTGTATATGCTGTTATGGGTGAGTGGGTACTGGAAGGATAGTTTCATTTCATTTCATTTCACACCATAAATATAAACATGTACATGTTATTTTAAAAAGTAAAAATGTTCATGATATTTCTTCTACAATAGTAGAAGTTTCTTCTAGAATTCACCAGCTTTTTATGGTATTAGATTCCAACACAATTATTGTTTTGCCTCAATTTATTTCATTGGAAGATAGTAATAGGAAGCCCATTTTTTTTCTGATTAGCACATTTGCTTCCTATGTCAAGTACAAATGCTTATTAAAAAGAAAGAACAAGTTGCTCTTCATGGAATCATAAGAAAAATTGTAGTGTGCATCTAATGGTGCTAAACAAAAATTATGTCCACTTGTACTGAATTTTGAGATTAGAAACCTTGGAAATACCTTTGATACAATGAAACTAGGGGTCAAATACTAAGAAGTATGATATCAAATCTAATTTGTGTGGTTTTTGTTGCTGTAATAAAAATGAGGAAGGGGTAGATGTTCAAATCAGATTCCATACTTGTTCTTCTGATTTATTGACCATACCTGGTTCAAGCTGTTGGGAATTGGATTCCCATGATACCCATAAGATCACTCATTCTCTGATGTGAATTCTCGTAATGCTTATCTAGAATAAATTAAATACATAGATCATTCTACCAAATTTCTCCCAGCAGATTCTGAACTTTGAAAATGAAAAAAGGGGATTAATAACAGTACATTTCATATTTGTGCTTCTCTATCTAATGCTTTGGTTATTTTATGGTTTCTTCCCAAAAAAAATTTCATGGTCATCATGAATACATCATGAATACTTGCTGAAACTAGTACACAAGAAAAAATGACCTTCAAATGCAATAAATTTGGAAGCTATTATTTATCACATTGTAAAACTGAAAGGCTATTAAACCACTTCAAAACAGTGCAAATAGAGAAAGAAGCTTCCTGGAATTTTTCTGAAGCTTCCAAACATCTTATTGGAAAATAGATCATAGAGATGTTGTAATTTATCTATTAACTATCATTATTACTATTACTCCACAAGACAAACTGGCTGCTGGCAAGCAAGTACTGGCAGGACCATAAAATAAACAAAGCCATAGAAAATGAAGGCGCTAAAGTGTTCTGGGACTTTGGAATTCAAAGAAACATGTATCTGCCACATTACATATTAACAATTGTCAATAAAAAAGACAAAAGTCTAGATAATGGACATGAAGAAAGAACTTGGGGGTGGGAATCACAAAACAGAAAGATCTACAAATAAAAGTAGAACAATTTGTGGCAAAAGAAAGTAGCAATAGAAGCACTGGATACAATTCCAAAGGATCTGAAGAACCATCTGTATTGACAAAATCACCATTAGTCAATTGCAAAGGACAGGTTAACTTTGAACATCTTACATCCTGCAAATGGTACCTTTAACACCATGAAACAACAACATCTGCCTATCCAAGATCCTTGGGAATAAAAATGCCAATTCCAGTCTAAACATCTGTCTGACTATGCAACCAGCCACAACAATACAATCTTAATTACATTTCAGAAAGATCCCTGTTGACTAGGGACAAATGTACCTATCAAATCATAAAATCTTCTACTTACATTAATTCACCTTCAAAAAAAGAATAAAAATATTGTATGTGTGCATATTTCACAAAACACGTTGTCATTGAATAGATAACCTTTATATGTATTTTATCTTGTATACCTTGTACAATTGTATGTCTTGTATACAACATTTAAAATTATAAAGAAGACTGAAAATGAAGTAAAGTGCACTTTCAATATTTTATTTAACAGTGCTGTGACAGCAGGTGAAGGATGCTTGAAGTTATATGACATCAAATCTATTGTATGGGGTTTGGGAAACATAAGTTTGGCCAATTCACAGTTATAAAATCTCTCTCTCTCTCTCTCTGTGTGTGTGTACTTAAAACCATAAACATTATTTTTAAGAGTCCATGCATACTTTCAGTTCCTTGTACTAGAACAAGCATTCATTAAGTTACATATATGGAAAAGCCTGGGGTGGCTGTAAGAAATTCAGAAACATTTTTCCTGTGAATAAGCTTCCATCAGTGCATCTTCGAATGAATTGCCCCTGTTCCTGTGGTGCAGTCCAAAGAGGAACATTAAAGACATTGGATTCCAAGTTAAAAGAATTGGATTAAGAAAGTCGCATGAGATTAAATCCTGGTTGTCAAAACACAAAGCAGTTTGATCTTTGTTTCCTAAATAAATTGGTTATGTTTCAGGTATGAAGAGGAAAAGGTCCAGAGAAATTAAATATCACCCTTGTGAAATACAGATTGGTCAAAAATTGAATTGAAGGTTTAAATCGTATTGTGCTGAATGCAGCTTTGATGGAAGTGATTTCCACTTACATATGGGACACATGCTTCTTTTCCATATCTTCAGTGAGTGATAGAAAAGTATGTTGAGTTTACCCTTTCTTTATTTTTCACAAAATACATATTTCAAATAAAAGGAAAACTGTTGATGATCAATTATCGATACTATAGCATCGTAATATTTCCTTGGATTGAAATTGTACTAATACTTACTTGATAATTAATTTGTATAGACTTCATCAGGGATGGGATTCAGCCAGTTTGGACCGGTTTGGGCAAACCGTATGTTAGATTTACATCTGGTTTGCTAAACTGGTAGTTGAACCAATTGGCCCACCCTGCCCCTCCCAGGAATATCCACGTGGCCTGTTTTGGATGCAGGTAAGTGCAGGGTTCCATGCGGAGGTTCTGGGAGGTAAAAAATGGGCCTCCCAGATGTTCTAGAAGTCCAAAAATGTTTCTGGCTTCCAGAGGGCTCCAGAGCCTGAGGAGATGTTTTTGATCTCCCAGAGGCTCAAGGGAAGTCTATGGAACCTTGGGAAGGTGAAAAATGAGCCTTCCGGAAGTTCCAGTAAGCCACGCCCACCACTGCCATGCCCACCCAGCAACTGGGCAGAGAATCCCACCCCTCATGTTCTGATGAAGGTATTAAAGATACAGAGAGTATCTATATTACTCATTGGATAGGAAGAAAAAGAATCACTTCCAAAAGGGTAATGACAATATAAGGACAGTGAATATAATATGAAGAGGTGTAATGGAAGTGATATTTTCTAGTATTGAAATGCAGGCTCCTTTGTATAAATATATAAAGATGTGTATTAAATATATTGAAATAACTGAAATGATATAGGGGAGAGCTGAAATGGCATTAACATCAGGGTTCAGGATTAAATGAATAGATGAATATGCTTTCTTTTTCGAAATGGTAAATAAGTCTTATGAAATTAAGAAGGGGAAAAAACATGCAGAATCTGACCTATATATGCAATTGTAGTCTTAAAGTGATTATTAATCTCAATTTTGTTCTAGGTCATAAAAGTTAAATGTTTAATGGGACTTAAAAGGGGAGATAATTAATGAATATATAAAATTTAGAGGCGGTACACTTAAATTGGTAATTTAGGGGGAAACTATTTTTTAGAATGATTGTTTTAAATTAGAATTTAAGAAAGGATGTGATAAGAATATGTGATGTAATATGCAAATGTGACACTTAAAAGTATTAAAGTATAATAATTGTAAAGATACGAGAAATTCTGGTGAATTAAGTAAGAGGCAAGCACTTGGAATAATACAATAAAATAGAAAATGTATAAAAGCATTGTTAAGATAAGAAGTTGAATATAAAAATTGAATAGGTAACTATGGCCATATTTGTATGTAAATGTGGAAACCTGTAATCATGCTGCTCACTAAAAAGATATGTTTTTAACATGTGGAAAACTGAAATAAAACTTGTTTTTTTTTTAAAAAAGCACAGCAAATATTTGCTTAATCTTCTTCCACCTTGATGACTTGCCATATCTACCATGCAATGACATTTTGCAATGTGCTTACTAGGAAAATCAATTGTGTAATTAAGTGGTAGGGAAGGCAAAAGATCTGTTTCTTTCTTAATCATAGAAGGATAATGCTCTACATTCTGCAAAATAGATCCCAAAGTGTTACCTTTTCCAAAAAGGTCATTGCTAGAACACTTGAGATGGCCTTGTGGGAAGCAAAACAGAATAAACATTCTAAATCTTTGCCGACATTTAGTGTTTTTCTGAAAATCTGCATTCCATTTATTACTCTTGTAAACCAATACCATTTTAATTACATCTATTGTAATTTTTCAATATTTAAATCAAGTTTATTATAATCTTTATGATATTGCTTGTAAGCTATTGAAGAAAAACTATGATCCTGAAAAAATGCTATAAGGTGAATGGATGGACAGATGGATGGATATAAAACATTTTAATCAATCACTTTACTTCTTCCATCATTTTGTATTCATTCAATTATTTCAGCACACACACATGTTCATAGTCCCATGAACAGAATTCAACTGGGAGGTAGTCTATTTCTGCGTGATAAGAATCATGCTTCAAAATACAAACTTTTGCAGAGGTCTAGAGATTATTCTGTATTATGCTGTAAAAGAATTGTAGAATTGGTGGGACAGATACCAGTGGTTGAGATAGTAAAGGAAAGATTTTGACTGTACAGTGAAATTTGATGCATTTTTCTGTATATGAATATAGTCATTAAATCCAACTGAAAACTAACCAGTCTTCTTTTCCACAGAACAGTGTACTAAAATCTTAATTTTAGTAATCTTAATTTAGGGAGGAATAGTTTGCTGATACTTACATGCTTGCAAAACCATAGCTGAGATGTTAATTTCATATAGAGTCTAAAATCGATTATTCCAAAATCATGCTATGTTACTTCTTAAATGAATCATTATCTCTTCTTATTCAGGTTCAGGTGTGTGCTTATCTATTCAAGGATCTGTGAATAAGAAAATAGTTCCAAGTGAATAGATAATTGCACTTTGTAATATGACATTAATTGCATTTTTATTTCTACCTGTGGTTCTCTTTTCTCCTATATTTGACATATCTTAGAGCCTCTCTCTTTATGTCATAGTATTGTTTTGTTCATTAGTGTATGCACTACATTAATTTCCCATTTTTTGGAATACTTCAGTAATATTTAAGCCTCAAGTCAACTCTGAGGTCCAGACTGAGATGAAAAGGTTTCTGGCTCAGGAAAACTCAGACATAGAACATCGGACTCAGGCATAGAACATCGGACTTAAATATCTATGGAAAGATGCACTTGTCATTTGTCAATCATTATTACAGCTTAGAGCCTGTGTGTCTTAATTTAAGATCATACAGTGTATTGAGATTTAGAGGCTGAGACTAATGGTAATTTTTGGATAAGAAGTCCAGGGCACCTGTTCCTAGCATATTTAATGGGAAGCCCATTGTAAAAAGGTTATGTAAAGTATAATCATTAGTAAGTGGACTGTGACTGAGTAACTTTGCTCTTTCTGCACATAATTACTCCTTATTGATCCTCCTAAGTTGATTGTCTGCATTGACTTTCACAGACAAAGGGGTTTTTCTCTGCTAAAGATAGCCATAGCATCACATGGAAAGTAGACAATAGTATCTGTAATCTCCCAGGCTATATACAGTGATATAACCTAGGAAATGATGTATTCATCTTCTGTTTGTTTCCAGTCTCATGTCATTACAGTAATGAAGATTGTTATTATGCATCTACATATTGAAACATTTATAAGGAACATAGAGGGTTTTCTTTGTCACAGTTCTTTATTACCTTATTATTATCAAAAATAGTTCTTAGTATGAGTATTCTTTGTCAAGTTATCCAAACATTTATAGGCAATCGGGCATGAAAATTATCATTACTCATGATAACTATATTGTCTCTAAATACAGTATGCTTCTCCAGCTGTTAGCTTCAGAACCATTTAACATTTTTAAGCTGCAATGTGGATTTGAAAAATTGATCTTACCTTTTCTTATGGCCTGGTATCTTATTTTTTGCTTTTGCTTGATACTTTAGAGTTATTCTAAGTAGGAAAGAAGAAAAAAAAAATCCAGGGGCTACCCAAAGGAAGACTAAAATCAACCAACAGTGGCAGAAGAATTAAAATAAAAATTCAACAACAAATTAAAATGTGGTCCTAAGCATTATTAGACATCACTATTAGATTTCACTGAAACCAATAATACCTATTTATCTGTATATAAATTATATATGTATAATTTATATATCATATATACATACCATCCATATACATCCATATATACAGTACATCCATACATACATACATACATACATACATACATACATACATTACATACATATGTGGTGTGTTCAAGATTGCTGCCAAAGTGAAGCATTTCCCAAACACCCGCTGGCTAATATTTGTTTGTACAAATTATGGAGCAAGACATTTGTAGTGTATAATTACAGATAACAGAAACTGTTCATTAACAATTCACAAATAGACTTAAGTAGAATACCTTGGGTATTTCTCACAAAATGAATAATTTACCTACTCTTTGATCTTCTGTGATATAATTGTTACTTCTTCAAATAGTTAAAACTTCCTGGAGAATGAATGAGGAAGGCAGAGAAATAAAATAACATAAATACAAAGAAGTGGAATATTAACTGTGGAGAGAATAAATAGCTTTCTTGACATTTTAGAATCAGGTGCTATTAAGAGTTGGTAGGACCACTGAATCTGGAAAATGGGTAATTGTTTCATTCCCACCATCTATCTTTCGATAGATTGCCAAAAAGGCTTTAAGAGTTTTAAATCTACGAAACTTCTTCTCTGGTAATACTGTGTCAGCTGGTGCTCCATTCAAAATCCAAGAAAGAAACACTTAGACACCATTAATTAGAGAAAAGATATATTTTACTGGAAATCAAGTGGTAGCATCAAAGGAATTCTGAATCTGAGGAACTGAGCACGAAAATCACATATACATGTAGCACAGGAAAGAAGAATAAACAAGAAACTTCTCCCCCCCTCCAACTTATACAATATTTCTCAAAACCTACAGCTCACTTCCCACAACTCTTTCACCTCTGCTCCCCCCCTTTACTTATGACAGCCAAAAGATGCAAAGCAAAGGAAACAAATCTTGAAGGCTGACATACTGATTTGCAAACTAGGGCATTCAAAACCTTTGCTAGACCAATACCTGAATACAGCTCTGCTGTCTGGAATCCACACTGTCTATCAGACATCAATACAATTGAGCGAGTCCAGAAGTATTTTACAAGAAGAATAATACACTCCTCTATTCGCAACAGAAAACTCTACACCACCAGGCTTGAGATTCTAGGCTTAGACAACCTTGAACAGATTGGACTTAAGCATAGTACATAAAATTATATGTTACAATATATTACCAGTTAATGGGTATTTCAGCTTTAACCACAACAACACAAGAGCACACAACAGATATAAACTTAATGTAAACCATTTCAAACTTGATTGCAAGAAGTACGATTTCAGGTACAGAGTAACACACTACCTGACTCTGTTGTCACCTGCTCAACCCCCCACTCCTTTATCCTCAAACTAACCTCTATTGACCTCACTCACCCCATTCCTAAGAGGTCTGCAAGGGGTGTGCATAAGCGCACAATCATGCCTACCATCCCTGTCCTAATGTCCCCAATTATTCGTACCTATTTCATGTATTTATACTCATGTTTATTCTTATACATATTCTACTGTAAGCATTTGACAAATAAAATAAAAAATAAAGATAAAATAAATCTAGAACTCAGAGGAAAATGTATATTTTTAGGAAAGAGAGTTGATTACTGGGATTCTGAGAAAACAACTAAATGGAAATAGTTTCTATATATTGATGGATGATAGACAGCTAGATAGATTGACAGACAGAAGAGATATGGTAGATAATAGAGATAGATAGATAGATAGATAGATAGATAGATAGATAGATAGATAGATAGATAGATGAGAGAGGGAAGGAGGGAGAGAGAGAGAGAGAGAGACAGAAAGAGAGAGAGACACACACACAGAGAGAGAGAGATGGATGAACTTTGCTTGCCCTACACAATCTAGCAGGGAAATAAGGACTATCCACAGTGTTCTTTAGTCACACAATTCCAGTTTGAATGCTTGGCAACTGGTTCACAAATACAGGATCCCATAGGATCCTGCAGGATCCCACAATCACGTGATCATCATTTTTAACCTTCACTGCCAGATTCTCACAAGTAAAATAAATGGGGAAGCTAGCAAGTGGTCACAAACTGCAATCATGTGACATCGCACCAAATGTCCATGTGAGATTCACATAATGACAGCAACCAGAACTCTAGAACTGCTGTTATAATTGATGTCATGCTTTATGGTCATGTTGCTTAGTCATGTAGTTCCTGATCTAAATTACTGTCATTAACTAAGGACTTCCTGTAGATGTTTGAGAAGTTTTGCTTCATCCATTCTTTCCCCATTCTTTTTCCTTACCCTATCCTTTGGTTTTAAGTTTCTGTAAATAAAATAGAAGCAGTCCTCAACTTACAACCGTTTGTTTAGTGCCTGATCAAAGTTACAATGATACTGAAAAAAGTGACATGACCGTTTTTCATGCTTATGACCAGAGGTGGGTATTCAGCAGGTTCTGACCAGTTCGGGGGAACTGGTAGCAGACATTTTGAGTAGTTCGGAGAACCGGCAAATACTGCCTCTGACTGGCCCCGCCCCCATCTATTCTCCACCTCCCAAGTCCCAGATGATTAGCTGGGTCTTCTTTGGTTGCCCTGCCCAGGAGAACGGAGCTGGAAAGCAGGTTAGTGGGGTGGGGAGAGAATGGGGATTATGCAGTATATCCTTCCCCTGCCACGCCCATCAAGCCACGCCCACCAAGCCACATCCACAGAACAGGTAGTAAAACATTTTAAATCCCACCATGGCTTACGATCATTGCAGACTCCCCCCTGGTCATGTGATCAAAAGTCAGTTGCTTAGCAACTGACTCATATTTACGACGGTTGCAGTGTCCCAAGCCCATGTGATCCCTTTCTGCGACCTTCGAACAAGCAAAGTCAACAGGGAAGCCAGATTCACTTTAAAACCATATCACTAACTTAACAATTTCAGTGGTTCACTGAATGACTGTGGCAAGAAAGGTTATAAAATGGGCCAAAACTCACTTAACTCACTTAGTAACATAAATTTTGGGCTCAATTATGGTCATAGGATGAGGAATACCTGTAAGGACAGATAAAATATCTCATTGTAGCAACAATTTTTAATTAATAATATTGAAACTCGTTTTCATTCATTGTGGTTTTTTTTTAAGTGGTAATTTTATGGATTCCTTTAACTTCATATATTATAATCTGTATAGCATTGCTAGATAAAGTAGAATATAACTGGTTGTTTATTTACTTAATTTTTTAAAGAAAATTTTAAGAGACTTCCTGAATCAAATCTCCACACGGATATATTTTTGTCAATAGTTCTGAAGTCACATTCCTTTCTTTTATGAATAGAATAGAATAGAATAGAATAGAATAGAATAGAATAGAATAGAATAGAATAGAATAGAATAGAATAGAATAGAATAACAGAGTTAGAAAGTATCTTGGAGGTCTTCCAGTCCAACCCCCTGCTTAGACAGGAAACCCTATACCATTTCAGACAAATGTTTATTCAATCTCTTCTTAAAGCCTTCCAGTGTTGGAGCATTTACAACTTCTGGGGGTAAATTGTTCCACTGATTAATTGTTCTGACAGGAAATGTCTCCTTCGTTCTAAGTTGCTTCTCTCCTTAATTAGTTTCCACCATTGCTTCTTGTCCTGCTTTGCTTTGGAAAATAGCTTGACTCCCTCTTCTTTGGGGCAGCCCCTGAGATATTAGAACACTGCTATCACGTCACCCCTAGTCCTTCTTTTCATCAAACTACACATATCCAATGATATTTATCGAATTCCCAACCTATGCACAGATAAGATTGAAACTTTTTACTGAAGAACAGTGAATAAGAAACAATTCTCCAAAATAAAACATGGGAGTTTTGCTTAAATTTTAAATATCATAGGCAGAGGGCAATAATTCATCCTAATGCATTCTAAGTGGAAAAGGCTGAAATTCAATATAAATCATTTCTATGATGTCTCTTTTTCATTCAGGAGATGCCATTTTTACAGAAGTATTTGGCAAATATCACTCTTTTTACAGAAAGAGTGATTTTTTTCAGAAACATTTGGCACTTGAACCCCACAAACATGAGGTAGTAATATTATTTTTCTCTAATGTCCCCATGGCATTATTTTCAGGTTGTCTACAATCCGTAAGTGAGATACCTTTAAATCATCCTTAGCTTTATCAGTGTTGAAACAGTATTTTCCTCCTTTATACTGATATTGTCAGAGGTTCAGCCTCAAGATATATAAAATCTCTTTATCACCCATTCTTTTGAAGAAAATTCAGGTGGCTGCAGTAAATTGAAATGAAGGCAATAGAGATTGGCAACTGGAACACCAAATGTCATGCTATTATTGCTTTCTGTTCATTCGAAGATAAGAGTAGATGGGATTTTGATATAGCTTTGGGGAAAGACACTATGACAGTTATATCACTGGGAAGTTTTCTCTTGTCTCACTGTCAGTATTGGACTTACATTCAGGTTTACTGTACATTTGGATTAATTTCAGCTATAACTTTCCAGTGTTCTTTGAATGAAATGTGCTGGATTTTTAATAACAGAATATCATAATCAGTCTCAATGATCTAAAGTGATGGCATTAGTATGATTCCATTTCCTGCTATTTTGAGATAGGAAATATACTAAACTGTAAAAAAAAAAAAAAAAAAGAGCTTTGTCCAAGTGGGTAATGTGGCTCCACCAATTCTACATCGCAGCCAAGTCCATTACAGCTGTCACAAGCAAAAACCTTAAATATTGCCTCTAGTCACAAGATTCCCTACTATCACTTTACATAACCCATGGCAAACAGTCATCAGCATTTATTGGCCTGAAAATTGCTGTCTTTCTACCCAAAGCTATTTATTTGAAGTAGTGTCTCTTTCCATCCATCTCATCTTCAAAGTCACTTAACTTTCTTCCCCTATTCCTTTCTCTCCCACTTTCTTATGTATTCTTTTCAGAATAAAATCCATTTCCAATAAAATTAAAATCAGTTGATTTCTCAATCTGCTGTTAAGAAATGGGGAGGGGAGAGAGCTGTACACAAGACACATATTTAAATTTTGTTTGAATCCTCCTGCCTACCAATATTGCCACCATCTTTCATTATCTATATTGCTCATTCTGGACATATCAAGCAGCTGAAGTTATGATAATAAGTAATTCTACCACAAAATAAGAAATTCCAGTTGAATACATGTATTTCAGAAGATTGTAGGTTCGACTCCTGCCTGGCTCACCAAAATTGTTATAAGTAAGAGCAGAAAGGAAATGAAATAACAGACTTGTTATTGTTATGTACTTGTGAGAAGTACATAAAAATGAATCAACAGTGGGAAAATACTGGGGAAAATACTGGGGAAAATACTGCAGTATGGACACCTGTACTCCAGAAAAAGAAACATTTTCTAGGAGGAAGGAGACGCTTCCATTTCGTGAATACAGCTTATATAGGTTTAGCAAATCACATGGTTACATAACACTTCCTGTTTTCCATATATGGATGTTATACAACGTTTTCATAAAAGGTTCCAACCTTTCATGGAAAACTCATTATAGTCAGATTTCTTGTTATTCAAATACCAGAAAATTATAAGAAAAGGTTAACATTTCTTTATATTTATAAAGTCAGAGAGCCCCAGCACATACCTCTAACTCATGCCAAGTACAGAGTGTTGCAATATTATATTATTCCTAGCAGAAAACACATTTCATAACTGTTCTGAGCTTTAAAAGTTCAAACTGCGAACACAAAATGGCTTCAGTTCGGCTCTTTATATTCTCAGGTGTAATAACCAAATTTTACTTATAACAATCTAGAACAGTGGTTCCAACCATCCCGGGTTTGTAGACCGGCATCAGCTGCAGTTGCGGGAGGGAGAAAAGGGACAGTTCTGTGCAAGCAACATTTGAGCACGTGATCAAGCACAATTCCATTTGTGTAAACAGACGGCATGGGTCCACTGCACACACAAGTACTTGCATAGCCCAGTACTGGGCCATGGCTTGGGGGGTAGAATATATGTATAAATGCTGCTTCTTCAGAAAGAAATTCAAAATTTGTCATTTTCAAATAAAGTAATATTTAGAATTAGCAAATTAAACAGTGATTTATTTGTTATGCAAAGCAGCCTTGAGATTCTGCAACAAGCCAGAGTTGTCTTGAGTTTTTTCTAATTACTAGATTTTTCTAATTAGTAGATTTTACTCTATACCTGTGCATTTGGTTTTTCTTTCCTAAATGTAGTACCTTGCTTTTTTCACTGTTGAATTTCATTTTGTTAGATGGGACCCAGCACCCTGAAATATCTCAGTGGATAACTAGTAGTTTAGAAAGTTATAGCTTTAGTTTGGCAAGATTCTGTCCACTAGATTTAAGAAAATAAATGATTGAAATTTGATTGGATTTTGTCTTTGGGCAAAGCAAAGGAGATTAAAATACGGTTTTGTTAAAGTTAGTCCCATAGAAAGCTACAAGATAAAAATAAGATTCTAGGCAGGGACAAAGTGATAAATCTTCTAGTAGGATAACAACAACTCTTGATTGGAAAACATCTTAGGCTGTACAATAATTCACTGAGGATGTACAAAGAGTAAAAATTTCAGAAAAAGATAAATATCCAAGATTATAAAGTTTAAATAACTACACACACAAAGAAGGACAATTTTATTTATTTCAAATAAATGTTGCCTGGAATAGATTTGTTGGTATCTCAGTTGTTCCTAGATCTCTCCTCTCTGAGGATTCCAACCAAATAATGTCTAATACTGTTTTTCCCAGCCTTGGGTTCCACCTTCTCCACTGTTTTCCCTGTGGATCATTCTTTTCTCTGTGGCTTTGAAGTTTAAATTTTAAAAACAACAAAAGGGAGTAGCTTGAAAACCTCACTGGCAAGTACACAGTTAAGCCTCATGCCTCTAACTTGTGACAAGTTGCACTATTATTAGAACCAACTTGGTTTAGTGGTTAAGTTGCTGGTTTTAGAAACCAGGAGACTGTGAGTTCTGGCCCTCAGTAGACATGAAAAATGGCTGGATGATTCTGGGCCAGTTACTCTTTGCCCAACTCACTTAATGGGGTCATTATGTGGAGACAAATAGAAGATAGGAGTATTAGGTACGTCTTCCACCTTGAGTCGTTCATCCTTCCAACGTTGGCAAAAAGAGGACCCAGATTGTTGGGGGCAATATGTTGACTCTGTAAACCACTTAGAAAGATCTGTAAAGCACTATGAACCGATATAAACTCTAAATGCTATTGCTATAAAAGGTGACATAAATATCTAATCATTGTCATCACAAATCTGGACGACTATGTGATAGTGGAATTGAGACAGATTCAGATTAATCTGAATCTATCTCTGAAAGAATTTATTTAGAAAAGCATATATTCCCCCCATTTTTACCTTTTTAATTTTTCTTTGTTTTTGTATATTTTACTCTTTGTTGAAATTTAATAAAGCGGGGAGGGGAGAAAAGAATATATTCATTTATACACTTAATATATTCTAACAAATGATGCATCTAATTTTATTAGGTCTTATTGTTCTGTCGCCGGGATAAAGCAGACTCGGAGACCGGAGTTGAATTCAGCTCTTTATTTAGCAACCAGTAACTTCAACTAAAGTCGAGCCGCGGGAGCCCTTTTTATAGCGGCTGCTCGCAGCTTGCAAACAATGGCATTTATTTAAATTTCCGCTGCTTAAACCAATCGGTAACTGTTGTTATTAACCAATCGGTTCGTTGCATTAACTAACCAATAGGAATGTATTCTTAGGAGTCTCTATTTGAATACACTACATTTATGGTCTCCACAAAATTTTTAATTGGTTCCAACTAAAGTAGAATCAACTATTCCCATCAGCTAAGCCCTCATAGGTTAGTCTGAGTCTTACAGACCCACCTGGGCACAGAATTAAACTAACACCACTCAGTCAATGATATAATTGGAACATTTAAAGTTAGTTAGTTTAGGCCCATAGTCCACATGGTAGGGCTCTGCAGCATTTCAAATTCAACTGGTGTTTTAGAGCACATGAGAACCAACATAATAGTTGTTGGCAGCTCCTTAAACCAGCCATGCATGATCTTTAGAAAAGATGCAGAGGGTCATCAGACACAACACTTGCATCAGACACAACACTTGTGCCATCAGACACAACACTTGTGCCATCAGACACAACACTTGCACTTTTTCATGCTCCAAAGCATATCTTGGATATTGATTTCCAAGCACTGCGCAAATTTAATATCTAAAATTCAAAGGAAAAGCGGGGAATGGATAGAAAAGAAAAGCACTGACTATCTCAGTTTGGGTAATGAAACATCTGCAAGAAAGCAAGCAAGTTCAGAGAGCACCAAGGACCCCTCAGACGAGATTATCCATGGCAGAATTATCTGCCAAGGATTGGCTACACCGTATTCTCTCTCAGGCTTGAATTGCTTGCTGTGGCTAAGGCATGCTTCTCATTGTCTGGCCTAGAGCAATTAAATAATGATGTAATTAAGACTTGGCACAGCTCTCCTAGGACAAGGAGTGTTGGGATACTAAGTTGTGAGCAGATGTTTCCAAAAAGTGATTTTTGATTCAATTACACTAGTGGACAGTGAGCAATCTTTGCATTTAATGACTTGAGTCTTTTTTTAAAAAAAGGGATTGGCTGTTATAATATTTACTAACTAAACAGTTTTTATTTATTCTAAAGCCACATGACAGAAAGCAATGGTACTACAGGTAGCCCTTGACTTACAATGATTCATTGAGCAACCATTCAAAGTTACAATGGCTTTGAAAAGTGACTCATGATCAGTACATATGACCATCATAGCATCCCCACAGTCACATGATCACAATTCAGACATCTTGGCATGTATTTACAATAGTTGCGGTATCCCATGGTCATGTGATCAGGAGGTGGGCTGCTACCAGTTCGCCCTGGTTAATTTTATGGCCAGTTCAGTGAACCGGCAAATCCCACCCTTGGGTGGCCCCACCCACCCTGCCACACCCCTCCCAGGAGTCCCCATGTGGCCCGTTTTGGATCTCAGGTAAGTGCAGGACCCACACAGATGCTCGGGGAAGGCAAAGAATAGACCTCCTGGAGGCTCCGGAGGCTAGAAACAGGCCATTTTCAGTCTCCAGACAGCTTCCGCAGCTCCGGAGGCCATTTCTCCTCCCGAGGAAGCCTCTGGAACCCAGGGTGACAGCCCTCCCGCCATGGTGCAGGAGGCTGACTAGGCCACACCCACCATGGCCACGCCCACCCAGCAACCAGGCAGAGAACTGGTTGCTAAAAGTTTTGCATGTGTTCACTATCTACAACCTTCCAGCTGGCTTCCAACAGGCCAAGTCGATGGAGGAAGCCAGCTTCACTTCATAACTGCATGATTCAGTTAACCACTGGCAAGAAAAAGTCTGTAAAATTGGGTAGAACTCATTTAACAACTGTCTTCCTGAAATTCTGACCCAATTGTGGACATAAATGAAGAACTACCTGTACTAAAATTTGAAAGTCATAGACGTTTGGAGAACTGCAAAATGGGGACGTTCAAAACAATGCTGTAGTTTCCCTTGTCTTAGTCCGAAGTGGGCATAGTGAACTATAATGGTCAGTGCTTGGAAGCTGCTTTATGTCAAATTTATATTTGAAATGCCTATTTGGCACAGTATTGCAAATCAGAGGTGGTATTCAGCAGGTTCTGACCAGTTCTGGAGAACCGGTAGCGGAAATTTTCAGTAGTTTGGAGAACCGTCAAATACCACCTCTGACTGGCCCTGCCCCCGTCTATTCTCTGCCTCCCAAGTCCCAGCTGATTGCTGGGTTTTCTTTTGTTGCCCTGCACAGGAGAACGGAGCTGGAAAGCAGGTTAGTGGGGTGGGGAGGGAATGGGATTTTGCACTAACCTTCTCCCAGGAGTGGGGAGGGAATGGAGATTTTACAGTACCCTTCCCCTGCCATGCCTACCAAGCCATGCCCACAGAATCGGCAGTAAAAAAATATTGAATCCCATCCCTGTTCTGTATCAAAGAGGGTTGTTGTTTTTTTTAACAAGGTATTTTGTGTGCTTCTGATTGTTTTTACTACTTTGGAGGTGCAGTTTGCCTACTCCAATTTTGCATGCAAAGGTATGGCAGAGAGGTATAGATATGCACATTATTTCTCTGCATCACATACCTTCTACTGAAATTGCTGCAAACTAAGGCAGATGGAAACCCTGTTTAAATTTAGAAAGTGTGAATGCCACATGCTAAGTCAGGCTGAACAATTGCAGATGGTTTCCTTTACAGAAATGCTATTTAATACTGAAAGTGCAAAAAACAACAACAACCCACTATAGTGGTAGTATTGATAGTCAATGCTTAGAAATTCCTGAATTTCACAAAGGGAAACCCGTTCTGATGCTCAACCTACCGAGATGTGTGAAAGTGTGATCAGAGAGCAGTGTTCCCAAGTGTTCCGAACTAAGCAGGCTCGTAATCCTGCACTTTTGATTGGTTCATTGACAGAGAGTTGCGATTGGTCATTTAGGACTGATCTGATTGGCTAGTTAATGGGCTGCCGCGATTGGACGCTCCAAGCGCGGCAAACTTAAACCATTGGACGCTTTGACAGCAGCCAGCTCTATAAAAGGAGCTGCTGTTATTATTCTTTTCGCTCTGCTTCCTGAAGTCACTAATAAAGAGTTGAAGTCACTATTCGATGTCTTGTCTCCGTTATTGCGCCTACCCTCCGAGATAGAACACCAAGCATTGCCCTTCCACCAGAAATTATCATTCTGTGATGACCCAGGGTGGGATACAAAACAAACACAGTGACAGAAAAGAGGTGAAGCCCCTTTTATTCCTTCACTTTGCTTCCAAGCTCTGAATATTCTTGACGGAAGACAAAAAAAATCCCACACAGTTACACGAAGAAGGAAAAAAGCAACACAAACCAGGCAAGATAAGGGCTGGAAGACGTCCACAGATAACATACACTGGGAAGGATGCCAAACTCAGAGAGGAACCATAAACTAGAGATATTTCCACACTTTGTTTCCAACGCTCGCCTATACGCATGTCCATTCTCTTATTCATTTGTCACAGCTGCAGCCCATGAAGAGGATTAAGGCCCTCTCCTCCCAAGTAGACCATGTCTCTCCCTTATTCTCTCCTCTCTGCATGCCCTAGGATGGATAGGGGATGGGCTTGGGTCCTCCTCTGACTGCCCAGCCAGCCTCTGCCCTTCCCCAGCCTCCTCCGCAACCTCCGGAGTCACACTTCCACTCCCTGTCGGCTGTTCCTCCTTTATCTCAGAGTCAGTCTTCACCAGGGACATGACACATTCTGCTATTTATGGGGGGTTTATAGAAGTCCTGCAACATCCCTAAAGGACTGAGGATTTGTCAGGGTGGGAGCGATATTGGAAGCAATCAAAGAGGAGCGGTTTTTGGGATCTGGGAAATATAGTATGCCATGTCCATATCCACAACTGTATTGAAAGAACAGAGAGGGGATCTGGACAAACTCTGCATTTGTGACATGATCTTTAGCATGTGACTAAGAAAGTGAACACTTGTAACTGATGATGATGATGATGATGGAGACATTTAATGATGAGTCAATAAAAACACAGCTCTATTTATGCTGATCCACTCTAATCTTATGGAAACAGTACACACGTACAGATTAAGAATCATTTAATTCCAGTGATACTTTTAATAAAAGCTGGACAAATATATATTGGCTTACTCGCTCTGTGTTAGCGAGCCATGGTTGTTTATTACTGGACGTTGTGCAGAGTGATAACATAACATGGTTTGCTTCTGTTAGGGATAACATTGTTTACCTAACTTAGTTTGGATAAAATAATATATAAACTATGTTAGTGAGTTTAAGTGTATGTATCACTTTAAACTGTAAACCAAGTTTTTGGGTGAGGTTGTAAAATCACCATAAGAGGGAGCAAGAGAGCTCACTGTTGCCCTGGCTTTAACTGGAATGCTGACAATGAAGGATTGATGGTGATAAACTGCGTGTTTGCTGAAAGAAGAAAAGGGGTTTGATTTTTCTTCATATCTCTGACTGCAAAAGAGATATATCACTGGACTGATTGATTGTAAGTTTAATGAACTATTTTTCGACACTGGACTTTGCAAACTGATTAACCCCCGGACTGACTGAACTTAGTGTATGACATATGGACTATTTGACTATGCTATAACTCTTGCTGGTATAAAAACTATTTAACTTGCACAGTGTATCTGTCTTACTGATTGTAAGCTACTACAACGTTTTGTCTCACATATCTGCCTGTCTGCTAGACTGCCGTTGCACGTTCTGCTAGGGTGTATATCCCTAACAGCTTCATTGGTTTCCACTTCACATTAAGCACTGAAAATCAGCTTATCTAAGGACATTCACTGATATTCTCGCTAAACGTTTAACACTTTCCTTTATTTTTTTAAAATGGTTTTTATTTTATTCAAAAGAAAAAAGTTAAAATACAAAATTCCATAAAAGAAAAAAGTTCACAGAAACAAAAAATAAAACAAAAAAACACGCAAAAAAGATGCATTGGAAAAAAAGACATAAAACACATATACACATGTTATCCCTAGTTGGTTATTGATAAATATTACAACAATATTAATTTCCCAATCCTTACAAAACAAGCCTGACATTTTTTTCAAATTTCTAATTCTGGTGTTCAAATTATTAATCCATCAGCTATCTATTATATTAATGGTCAAATAGTTAACAGACAGAACAACAAATAAGCAAAATAAGTAAAGTATTAAAACTCTCTGTTAACAAACTATTATTGTATTCAACTCGTACAAAGTTTACCATAGCTTCTTATGTATCCCAAATCAACCCAACAGTTAACTCTGATTCATCCTGGATCAAATATTTATCACTGTTTCTTAATTCCATTTCTTATACACTGTTGTTTGGTTAAATATAATAAAACCATTCTCTAAAGTCTATCTTCCCCAAAAGGACCAGCTGAAAATGTTTTTTGAGTTGAGTATGATAAATCCATTCCTCAATCTTCTTAGCAAAAACTAATCTATCACTTATCCATTCAATCAATTTTCTCATGTTGTAAAAGAATGGAAGCCTGAACCTCGTCCTGGAATCCGGAGGCACCAGTTTTTTGTTACTGTAGCATCAGCAAAAGAATCTCATCCTGGCATCCGTTTTAGCATTTGGCATCAAAAAAACTTGCCTCCCAAAGCACCACTTTTTCCCATTTTTAAGTATGGAATTCTACACCGAATCTTGTCCTGGTATCCATTTTTGCATTTGGGATTAAAAAAAAATTGCCTCCCCAGGCACCAGTTTTTTGTTACTACGACATCACGCGTTTTCTACCCCGAGCACAAAAAACGCTTGATTTTTTTAAAAAGAGCAAGCAATACCATTTTGAAGTATGAAATTCTACCCCGAATCTCGTCCTGGTATCAGTTTTTGCATTTGGCATCAAAAAAAATTTGCCTCCCCAGGCACCAGTTTTTTGTTACCATGGCATCACGCGTTTTCTTCCCCAGGCACAAAAAAGACTTGATTTTTAAAAAGAGCAAGCAATACCATTTTTAAGTATGGAATTATACTCCGAATCTCATCCTGGCATCCGTTTTAGCATTTGGCATCAAAAAAAATTTGCCTCCCCAGGGACCAGTTTTTCTGACCGTGGCATCACGCTTTTTCTTGTTCAGGAACCAAAAACCTTTATTTTTAAAAACAGCAAGCAATATCGTTTTTAAGTATGGAATTCTACCACGAATCTCATCCTGGCATCCGTTTTAGCATTTGGCATCAAAAAAAATTTGCCTCCCCAGGGATCAGTTTTTCTGACTGCGGCATCACGCGTTTTCTTGTTCAGGAACCAAAAACCTTGATTTTTAAAAATAGCAAGCAAAACCATCATTAAGTATGGAATTCTACCCTGAATCTCATCCTGGTATCCATTTTTGCATTTGGGATCAAAAAATTTTCCCTCCCCAGGAACCAGTTTTTCTGACCGCGGCATCACGCGTTTTCTTCTTCAGGCACCAAAAAGCTTGATTTTTAAAAAGAGCAAGCAATAACATTTTTAAGTATGGAATTATACCCGAATCTTGTCCTGGCATCAGTTTTAGCATTTGGTATCAAAAAAAATTTGCCTCCCCAGGGATCAGTTTTTCTGACTGTGGCATCACGTGTTTTTTTCTTCAGGCACCAAAAAGGTTGATTTTTAAAAACAGCAAGAAATACCATCATTAAGTATGGAATTCTACCCTGAATCTCATCCTGGTATCCGTTTTTGCATTTGGGATCAAAAATTTTTCCCTCCCCAGGCACCAGTTTTTCTGACCACGGAATCATGCATTTTCTTCTTCAGGCACCAAAAAGCTTGATTTTTGAAAACAGCAACAAATACCATTTTTAAGTATGGAATTCGACCCCGAATCTTGTCCTGGCATCCATTTTTGCATTTGGGGTCAAAAATTTTACCTCCCCAGGCACCAGTTTTTCTGACCGCGGCATCACGCGTTTTCTTCTTCAGGAACCAAAAAGCTTGATTTTTTTTAAAAAAAAAATCAATAACATTTTTAAGTATGGAATTATACTCTGAATCTCGTCCTGGCATCCGTTTTAGCATTTGGCATCAAAAAAAATTTGCCTCCCCAGGCACCAGTTTTTCTGACCGTGGAATCACGCGTTTTCTAATTCAGGCACCAAAAAGCTTGATTTTTAAAAACAGCAAGCAATACCATTTTTAAGTATGGAATTCTACCACGAATCTCATCCTGGTATGCGTTTTTGCATCAAAAAAATTTGCCTCCCCAGAGATCAGTTTTTCTGACCACGGAATCATGCCATTTATTCTTCAGGCACCAAAAAGCTTGATTTTTAAAAATTGCAACTAATGCTATTTTTAAGTATGGAATTCTATCCGGAATCTCGTCCTGGTATCCGTTTTTGCATTTGGGATCAAAAATTTTTTGCCTCCCCAGGCACCAGTTTCTCTGACCACGGCATCACGCCTTTTCTTCCCCGGGCCCCAAAGATGCTTGATTTATAAAAAAAAGCAAGCAATACCATATTTAAGTATGGAATTTCACCCTGAATCTCATCCTGGCATCCGTTTTAGCATTTGGCATCAAAAAAAATTTACCTCCCCAGGCACCAGTTTTTGCGTTTTCTTCTTCAGGCACCAAAAAGCTTGATTTTTAAAAACAGCAAGCAATGCCATCATTAAGTATGGAATTCTACCCTGAATCTCATCCTGGTATCCGTTTTTGCATTTGGGATCAAAAAAAATTTGCCTCCCCACGCACCAGTTTCTCTGACCACGGCATCACACGATTTGTTGTTCAGGCACCAAAACACTTGATTTATAAAAAAAAGCAAGCAATACCATTTTTAAGTATGGAGTTTTTCTGACTGCGGCATCACACGTTTTTTTCTTCAGGCATCAAAAAGGTTGATTTTTAAAAACAGCAAGAAATACCATCATTAAGTATGGAATTCTACCCTGAATCTCATCCTGGTATCCATTTTTGCATTTGGGATCAAAAAATTTCCCTCCCCAGGCACCAGTTTTTATGACCAGGGAATCATGCATTTTCTTCTTCAGGCACCAAAAAGCTTGATTTTTATAAACAGCAAGAAATACCATCATTAAGTATGGAATTCTACCCTGAATCTCATCCTGGTATCCATTTTTGCATTTGGGATCAAAAAAATTTTGCCTCCCAGGCACCAGTTTTTGTGACCGTGGCATCACGCGTTTTCTTCTTCAGGAACCAAAAAGCTAGATTTAAAAAAAAAAAAAAAGCAATAACATTTTTAAGTATGGAATTATACTCTGAATCTCGTCCTGGCATCCGTTTTAGCATTTGGCATAAAAAAAAATTTGCCTCCCCAGGCACCAGTTTTTCTGACCGTGGAATCACGCGTTTTCTAATTCAGGCACCAAAAAGCTTGATTTTTAAAAACAGCAAGCAATACCATTTTTAAGTATGGAATTATACCCAGAATCTCGTCCTGGCATCCGTTTTAGCATTTGGCATAAAAAAAAATTTACCTCCCCAGGCACCAGTTTTTGTGACCGCGGCATCACACATTTTCTTCTTCAGGCACCAAAAAGCTTGATTTTTAAAAAAAGCAAGAAATACCATCATTAAGCATGGAATTCTACCCTGAATCTCATCCTGGTATCCATTTTTGCATTTGGCATCAAAAAAATTCCCTCCCCAGGAACCAGTTTTTCCGACCACGGAATCACGCGTTTTTTTCTAACAGGCACCAAAAAGCTTGATTTTTAAAAAGAGCAAGCAATACCATTTTTAAGTATGGAAATCTACCCAGAATCTCATCCTTTTATCCATTTTTGCATTTGGCATCAAAAAAATTTTTTGCCTCCACTGGGACCAATTTTTCTGACCGCGGCATCACGCGTTTTCTTCTTCAGGCACCAAAAAG
The DNA here is from genome assembly GCF_049901735.1 of Notechis scutatus. Classification (NCBI taxonomy): domain Eukaryota; kingdom Metazoa; phylum Chordata; class Lepidosauria; order Squamata; family Elapidae; genus Notechis; species Notechis scutatus. The sequence goes on along the minus strand of NC_142012.1, from coordinate 63,482,147 downwards.
CTTGATTTTTAAAAATTGCAAGCAATATCATTTTTAAGTATGGAATTATACCCAGAATCTCGTCCTGGCATCCGTTTTAGCATTTGGCATAAAAAAAAATTTACCTCCCCAGGCACCAGTTTTTGTGACCGCGGCATCACGCATTTTCTTCTTCAGGCACCAAAAAGCTTGATTTTTAAAAAAAGCAAGAAATACCATCATTAAGTATGGAATTATACCTCGAATCTCGTCCTGGCATCTGTTTTAGCATTTGGCATCAAAAAAAAATTGCCTCCCCAGGCACCAGTTTTTCTGACCGCAAAATCACGCATTTTCTTCCTCGGGCACAAAAAGCACTTAATTTTTAAAAACAGCAAGCAACACCATATTTAAGTATGGAAATCAACCCCAAATCTCATCATGGTATCTGTTTTTGCATTTGGTATCAAAAAAAAATTTGCCTCCCCATGGCCCAGTTTTTCTGAACGCGAAATCTCATGTTTTCTTCCCTGGGCACAAAAAACGCTTGATTTTCAAAAAGAACAAGCAACACCATGTTTTAGTATGGAAATAAACCCCAAATCTCGTCCTTGTATCCATTTTTGCATTTGGGATCGAAAAAAAATTGCCTTCCCAATTTTCATCCCGAATCCTGAATCTCGTCTTTGCATCCCCTAGGCACCAGTTTTTTCTTACCACGTGTTTTCTTCCCCGGGCACAAAAAATGATTAATTTTTAAAAACAGCAAGAAATACCATTTTTAAGTACAGAATTCCACTCCGAATCTCATCCTGGTATCCATTTTTGCATTTGGGATTGAAAAAAATTTGCCTTCCCAATTTTCATCCCAAACCCTGAATCTCATCCTGGCATCCCGAGGCACCTGTTTTTTGTTAATGCGGCATCACGCGGTTTCTTCCCCGGGCACCAAAAACACTTGATTTTTAAAATCAATAAGCAACAACCATTTTTAAGTATGGAATTCCAGCCCAAATCTCATCCTGGCATTCGTTTTTGCATTTGGCATCAAAAAAAATTTTCCTCCCCAGGGCCCAGTTTTTCTGAACGCGAAATCACACGTTTTCTTCCCCAAGCACAAAAAAACGCTTGATTTTTAAAAACAGCAAGCAACACCATATATAAGTATGGAATTCTACCCCGAATCTCATCCTGGCATCCCCTACACACCAGTTTTTGTTACCGCGGCATCACGCGTTTTCTTCCCCGGGCACAAAAAAAGCTTGATTTTTAAAAACAACAAGCAATACCATTTTTAGGTATGGAATTCTACCCTAAATCTCGTCCTGGTATCCGTTTTTGCATTTGGGATAAAAAAAAATTGCCTCCCCAGTTCCCAGTTTTTCTGAATGCGTAATCACGCGTTTTCTTTCCCGGGCCAAAAAATGCTTGATTTTTAAAAACAGCAAACAACACCGTATTTAAGTATGGAAATCAACCCTGAATCTCACCATGGCAACTGTTTTTGCATTTGGGATAAAAAAATAAATCCCTCCCAAATTTTCTTCCCGAACCCTGAATCTCGTCCTGGCATCCAGAGGCACCAGTTTTCTGTTACTGCAGCATCATGCCTTTTCTTCCCCGGGCCCCAAAGATGCTTGATTTTTAAAAAGAGCAAGCAACACCATATTTAAGTATGGAATTTCACCCTGAATCTCATCCTGGCATCCGTTTTAGCATTTGGCATAAAAAAAAAATTGCCTCCCCAAGCACCAGTTTTTCTGACCGCGGCATCACACATTATCTTCTTCAGGCACCAAAAAGCTTGATTTTTAAAAACAGCAAGCAATACCATTTTTAAGTATGGAATTCTACCCCGAATCTTGTCCTGGCATCCATTTTAGCATTTGGCATCAAAAAAAATTGCCTCCCGAATTTTCTTCCCGAATCATGAATCTCAGCCCGGTATCCTGAGGGACAAGTTTTTTCTGACCGCGGCATCACACGTTTTCTTCCCCAGGCACAAAAAACAATTGATTTTTAAAAACAGCAAGAAATACGATTTTTAAGTACAGAATTCCACTCCGAATCTCATCCTGGCATCCGTTTTTGCATTTGGGATCGGGAAAAAATTGCCTCCCGAATTTTTATCCCGAACCCTGAATCTCATTCTGGCATCTCGCGTGTTCGTCCTGGGCACCAAAAACGCTTGATCTTTAAAAACAGCAAGCAACACAATTTTTAGACAGCTATGCTTGAAGAGCTATGCTTGAAGACAATAAACCTCCCAAAATCCATATTGTTAATACCTTTATTAGTCCTATGTCATTTGTCTGTGCAGCCTTTGAACTAGCTTAATAAAGATGTTGTCTAACACACACGAAAATAATGGAAAACAGCACATACCTTAGCAAATGACTGGGATTTCATTCATAGTGACTGATGGGAAGAGAGATTATTTTTTTTACATTGAGGCAGGCAGGGGTGAGTTTTCTAATTATTGCTTTCAGTTTTCCCATTATGATTTTTTTATGTGAATAGAGAAATAATTAACAATAATAGTGGCCTCGAGCACAGTACTGCTTATAAATGTACTCATTTTATACTCCCAGCTTTGAGATATGCAATCGTTTCTTTTTTGTACCCTGACAAAGCATTTATCCCACCTCCTTTTCTACCTATAGGGCACCAGTTTTTTAACCGTGATAATCTAGAAGTCATCTCTGCATTAATTTAATGGGCTTGCAGATGTTATCACACAGAGGTCCACGATGGGGCTGGCAGATGTTTAAAGAAAATAAAATCAAATGAGTGCATGGGGAACACAGCATCTGTTCTCTTTTCCCAATTTTATCTGCCGAGAAAGTTCTTTCCTTTGATGCAGCAAAAGCAATACTCTTGGTGCAATTGCTTAAAACAGAGGAACACAGCTTTTGTTGGCTTAAAAACTGCCTGAGACTTAACAGATTTAACAGATAATCAGAGTTGGAAGGGACCTTATAGGTCATCTAGTCCAACCCCCCACCCAAGTGGGAGACCCTACATCATTTCTGACAAATGGCAGTCCAGTCTCTTCTTGAAAGTCTCAGGTGATGGCGCTTCCACAACTTCTGAGGGCAAGCTGTTTCATTGGTGGGTTGTTCTCACTGTCAGAAAGTTTCTCCTTATTTCCAGGTTAAATCTTTCCTTGTTCAGTTTCCATCCATTATTCTCTGTCTGTCCTTCGGGTGCTTTCGAAAATAGCTTGACCCCCTCCTCTCTGTGGCAGCCCCTCAAATATTGGAATACTGCTATCATGTCTCTCCTGGTCCTTCTCTTCACTAGACTAGCCAAGCCCAGTTCTTGTAACCGTTCTTCATATGCCTTAGTCTCCAGTGCCCTAATCATCCTGGTTGCTCTTCTCTATACTTTTTCTAGAGTCTCAGTATCTTTTTTATAATATGGTGACCAAAACTGGATGCAGTACTCTAGGTATGGTCTTACTAAGGCTTTATGGAGTGGTATTAGTACCTCACTTGATCTCGATTATATCCCTCTGTTAATGCAACTTAGGATTGCATTAGCTTTTTTGGCTGCTGCTGCACACTGCTGGCTCATATTTAGCTGATTGTCCACAAAGACTCCAAGATCCCTTTCACAGTTACAGCAGTTAACTGTCTTATTTTCTTAACAATACCCCAAGTCTGAAACAACCAAAATACCCAGATATTCTGAAGTTTGGAACATATTATCAGCTTCAACATTAAAATATTCCCCATAAATCTACTTGCGTACATTAAGGTATTAATCGTTAGTGTTAATATCTCTGTGAGCAAAGTTGTTATATGGAGGTACAGTACTAACAGTGGTGGGATTAAAAAGTTCCCACCACCGGTTCTGTAGGCATGGCTTGGTGGGCGTGACTACATGGGTTTGCGCGACTCGCATATGTGTGCTAAATGCGTGCTTTGTGCATGCATTAAGAGTAAAAATTAAGCTACTACACCTCTCAGCTGTTTAGCACTGCAATCTGCTCTGCCATGCCAAACAGCTGAGAGGTTATAAAGGACCTAGGAGCAGGGGTAGGTGGGTGGGACCAACTGCAGAGCGTCGAAAAGACTCTGAGAAAACCGGTTCTCTGCCAGCTGATCTTCGGCGCTACCGGGATGCCAGAATGGGGCCGAACTGGTAGAGTACCACCACTGAGTACTAAGTTATCCTAAGTCTCTTAATTCACTCAGAACGAATTGTGATTTTGATCTAAGGCCAAACAGAATAGCTGCGCTAGCTTTCATGTCCAATTCAAGGTGATGGTGATCACCTTTTAAGCCCTTTGTGGCATGGATCCAGGCCATCGGAGAATCCGTCTCACTCTGATGGAATTAGCCAATTTCACCCATGCCAGCAGAAGGACCACGCTGCAGGAATTTCAGCTAAGAAGAGCCTTTTCTGCCATGCTTCCCATCCTGCCTACCACGCAAAGAAGTAGTCGACCTGTGTACTATAGACCAGTGTTTCTTAAACTTAGCAACTTTAAAAGTGTCATGATGATTCAGATCCCAAACCAGAGGAGATTGTCAATGAACAGTCAGCTGCAAAACTGCTGTCTGAACAAGCAGAAGAGGTATTAGACTAGACTAGACTAGACTAGACTAGACTAGACTAGACTAGACTAGACTAGAATAGAATAGAATAGAATAGAATAGAATAGAATAGAATAGAATAGAATAGAATAGAATAGAATAGTTGGAAGGGACCTTGGAGGTCTTCTAGTCCAACCCCCTGCTTAGGCAGGAAACCCTACACCACTTCAGACAAATAGTTATCCAACATCTTTTTATAAACTTCCAGTGTTGGAGTATTCACAATTTCTGGAGCCAAGTTGTTCTACTGATTAATTTTTATATCAGGAAATTTCTCCTTAGTTCTAAGTTGCTTCTCTCCTTGATTAGTTTCCATCCATTCTTCTTGTCCTGCCCTCAGGGGCTTTGGAGAATAGCTTGACTCCCTCTTCTTTGGGGCAGCCCCTGAGATATTGGAACACTGCTATCATGTCTCCCCTAGTCCTTCTTTTCATTAGACTACATACCCAGTTCCTGCAACCGTTCTTCATATGTTTTAGCCTCCAGTCCCCCAATTGTCTTCGTTGCTCTTCTCTGCACTCTTCCTAGAGTCTCAACATCTTTTTTACGTTGTGGCGACCAAAAATTGCAAAGCATTGAACTGCCATCCCTTCTAATGTTTGTTGGGTTGCAAAGAGAGCAGAGCAAAGATACATCAGAAGTAACCCCAGTGTTTCTCATTTAGTAGGATGAGAATCCTATCTTGAGGGCAACCTCTTGTAATACCAGAATTTTTTTTACCTGCACTAGATGCAAACAATTTTATTTATCTCATCTCAATTCAAATCATAATATTTATTATTCTTTGTCTGTTTATTTCCAGCTATCGTTTTATCTTTCTTCTTTAAAAAAAAAAAGCTTCTCCTGTACACTAATTGGAGTATGACGCCTTTACCTCTTTCCCCTACATTTATAATACTTAATATAAAATACCTAACTTGCATTGGGATTCTATTTGGTACATTCTAAATTTATACAATATTATCAATACCAATACTAATCTATTCATTAATATTCATATTCTTTTATATCATAAACACTTAGCACATTACTTTTCAATTAATTAACATACTTTTGTGGGAGCACATACTTTCCATAATTATTCCCCCCACATCACATATTTTAAATCATTATTTCATTAAGGTATTCCTGCTTCTCCTACTTCAAATCTCTCCTTTCAAAAAAAAAAATTTCCACTGAAATAACACAATGTAATTAATATTGACATTCATTTGTATCTTTCTCTCCAACTCCTTTATATCTTAACCATTTTATCCATTTCAATTAAATAACATGCCTTTTGGGAATACTTATATTTTCCACAATTATTCCCCCCCCCCCCACATCATATCTCAAATCCTTATTTCATGAAATGTTCCCCTTTTCTTAAGACAAATTTCACTAAGTTATATTAAACATATTATCACACTTTAAATTACACATTATTTCCAACTTTCTAAAATTATTTCTAAATACAAATTTAAAAAACAATCTTATGTACCTTTAGAATCCCTTTATCAATAAAGTTTACCCATTATCTCTAAAAAACTTTTTGTTTCTTTACATCTTGCTCTCTACTATTGAGGCTTCTCGTCCCCTTTCTCCCTTGCTTATTCTTCTCTCTGTCCTCTTTACCCCTTTGCCTCTCCACCTCCCTTTTTCTCTGCTTTCCTCCTTTCTGTTGTCTTCTAACATAATATTTCTTTTTCATCTTGTTTTTCTCTTTTTTGATTGCTTTTATAGGTCTTCAAGTCTCTTTTTCCTTTTTCTCTTTCTCCTTTCCTTCCCCAGCCAAAGTCACTTGTTCATCAAAAATGGCTTCTTCTTTATCCCAGGCGTCCTGTTGTCCATTCAATTTTACATAAATTTCTAAATACTGAAAAAGAGTATCAAAAACATCCTTCCCTTCTTCCTTTTCTTTTTCATATTTTTGATATAAAAGTTTCAATCTGTCCACAAGTAATGCCATTATAAAGAGAAAAAGTTTTCCCAAGCAACCACCCAAGTGCTTTTAATCAGAGATAATTCTCAAAAGTGGTAAAATCACCAAGCAATCCAAGTAGGTTAATTCTTTTAAGCACTTTCTCCTTCATTTTCTCTTTCTGGGATTAGAGTTTGATCACAAAGTTCCATTTAATATATATCTCTCAGAAGCCTTATTAGTATTTATAGCTCTTTAAAAATCCAGGCAGTCTTCTCCTTATTTTTAAATTCTAATCCAATTTTTCCCTCTCCCTTCCCACTCACAGCAAAAAAAAAAAAATTTTAAAGTCTTTTTTAAAAAAAACATTCAGAAATCCTTATCTCTTCAGTATTTAATTACCTAGATTTTCAGATTTCTCTTGTCGTTCCATCTGCTGTCACGTTAGGAAGGAGAGTGAAGGGGGGAAAAAAACAAAAAAACCTTTCCCTTTTAGAATTCTGTGTGCCGCTTGTAACTCTCTCTGGAAACAATGTAACAACTTCTCCGTAGCAATTTTCAAGCCCCAGGAAACTTTCTTATGCCTTGGCAACTTTATCCCGGTCCAGAAACAACTCTCACGATTTCCCCGATTTTCTTCCTCCTGCACAATCTTATCCGTTTGCAGGTTTCTTCATGGCGGCCATTGCTGACCGCCCCTCCTCTGCCTCGGGAAAAGGGGGTTTTGCTGGCTGGGGAGGGGGTCTGCGACACTCCCTATCCCCCTTCCAGATCCCCCCTGTCTTCAGCTGCCCCTGCAGGGCAGCTATATCCCCCAGATCCAAACGGATCGGGGGAACCTTGGCAGTGAGCTCAGCAGGGATCGCGCTGGATCGCAAATCCCTGCCGCTACCGAAACCTCGCAAACTGGAAGAGCCAATGATTCTTAATTCTTATTTTAAATTACTTAACAGACTTGACAAAACTTTGACAAGAGCTTTAATCAGTGTATCTTAACAGACCCTAAATTGGTTCAAGAAAATATAGAGAATAAATGCCTCTAAATAGGTTAGGAATTAGAAATCAGACCTGTATGTGAATGAGGCTGCCAGCTTTTGAAAGGACATAAAAAGACACAAAAGAGCTGAATCACTGTTTATTAGAATTCAACAGAATTAGTAATTGTTTCAGAAGTATATCTGTTGGATCCTAATACATGCATACATCAACATCATTATCATGAAATTACTCATTCCAAAGCAACCAAAATTTCTGTTTTTGTCGTAGAAATGAATTTAGAACTTACTAACATAAGATAATGACAGCCAGTTTGGTGTAGTGGTTAAAATTTTGCTTAAATCCTAATTTTTAGATAAATTGAACTACACATTTCCTGCAAATATAGCTGTGTACTAACACCCAGAATCACTCCTATTCTCCTCAATTTTAATCAGTTAAGAAGAGGACATTGATATTTATTTTCCAAAGGGGAGGTTCCATTATGACAGGAGGTCTTCAATGTCCCCAAAACAACTGGATCCTATCTAGAACATGTGGAAATCTTCATACCTTTTTTTAAAAAAAGAGCAATCTTCAAACTGGATGCTACAGGTAGTGCAAAGAATATTGAAATCAAATAAGATTCCCATTTCTTATGTTTGCACAGGTGGTCCTTTCAACTGACCTGAGCAAGAGAACTGTAGGGGGAAAAAGTCATTGTAAATACAAGAGTATCCCAGGATTAGCAGCCCAGCAAGTTGATTTAAATCCTTATCATATTGAGTTGGAATAATTAAGATGCGCTACATATCAGTTTCACTAAGGATCACCCTGCCTGGTAATGTTCATCATTGTTCAAAATCAAAATGGAACTTACTACATTTCATCATCTGAAACCAGGAAAATCAACAAAGGATGAATAATACACAAAGGAAGTGCTAAATTATACACCTGCCTGGAGGAAACTGAGGTCCATTGATTTAAAGAATTAATACTGCTTCCCTTGGAGCTTTGTAGTTATTTGAATGATGGAAATGAATCATTCTGAAATATTGTTCTTGAATTGTTGAATTAAATTGTTTTTCTAGATTTAATTTGACCAGCAATAGCTATACAATTCAGTGGGAAGTAAACATATCACTGTCCTTTACACCTTCTTAGATAAAGAAGTATGATGCTTTAACACGATCTTGCTACAGATAGTTCGGTGCAAACAGCTGATTTCCAATTCCAAATTAATTGTTCCTATAAATATCATGCAGCTTTCATTTTATCACAGTGAGAGAGACAACCCAATTAGAATCAGAGCAATAAAGGTGTCTCTGGGTCAGTGTAAAGAATCCTACAACAAATTCATTTCTCATAGCCAATCTGAATATATGCCTATATTCTATCATGATTAGTTATTTAAATACATGAATAAGTCAAATAATAGGTGTAACCTCAGAGCAATGAAAGCCGCCATGATATTCATTGTGACAAGCAATGAATACTCAAAATGAATACCAGTGGAAAATTCATTAAGTCTTAACAATTAATGAAGTATTTTTCAGTGCAATATATACACACACTGATCTCAGGATATAAACATATGTTTCTAAAAATAAAATCATTTCCCAGGAAAGGATACTAAGGGGATGTTCTTACCTGCTACCCTAGTTCCAAAGAATCAGACAATCCTAACCCACTGGGTCATCATTTCAGAGATATTTTCTTACCTAAACAGAATAACCATGGGAAGCCAGAAAAGCATTGGGAACAGGACCAACTTCTAATTTCCTGCTGGCTTCTCCATTGATTTTGTTGAAAGCTGGCAGGAAACATTAGAAATGGTGCTTTCTTGCTCCTCCCTCCAGCATTCTGTAAGTTAGCCCATTTGAGTTAACTTGGTTAAATAATGGTTCTCTATATCTTTCAATTTCACCCAATTGAAAGTTACAATCAGACATAACAGTTTTAATTATATATATATATGTATATGTATATGTATATGTATATGTATATGTATATGTATATGGTATTCAGCTTTGTTTGGGTATTTTCCCACGTCATTATAGTTGTGCTTTTAAAGTTGTAGCAACGTTTCGGCAGAATCTCATCTGCCATCATCAGGCTTCTGTATTGTGTTTGTCTGTGAGTCAGACTTTCACAGCCGTTTCAGTTTTAAATTTGGGGCTAGCCTGCTGCTGTGCCAGAATGTTTTTTTTCTTCATCCTGATTGGTTGGGAGTCTTGGTCTGTGTTTATTGGTCTTGGAGTTTGCTGTGTTCTGCTTGATTGGTGTTTCTAATATCTTCTGTCTGTTTTGTGGCTTTTTTTTGTCTTGATTGTGTGACAACATTGTGTTTCCTGTATTGGAGGCTTTTAGTGCAGCTTGGCTTCGAGTAAACAGACGGCTATCATTTATTAGGAAGCTAGGTTTCATCTGGATGGCTGGTTGGGGTATGTTTCAGCTGGAGGTATCGGGGGGGTCTGCTTGTGCCCAGATGTTTGCTTGGCTTGTGGTGTGGAGATTTTTTTGTTTGTGAGTGCAGGCATCCAGATAATTGGCAGTCCGGTGGAGCCATCTCTTCTATTCATGCTTTCAGGTCTTTTTTCAGTCTCTATGGCTTCTCTGATAATTCTGTGGCTGGGGTTTTCTATAGTGGCCAGGGTTTTGGTGCCATTGAAGTCGATGCTATGACCTGTGGCTTTCATGTGTTGGACTAATGAGGAAGTGTGTTCCAGATTTTTTACTTCATTTTTGTGTTCATCTAGGCGGGTACTTATTCTTCTATTGGTCTGTCCAATGTATGTGGCAGGGTATGATGCAGAGGGGACTTCATATATGCCTTGGTTTTCCATGTCAATTTTATCTTTGGGGTTTCTTAGGATGGCTGCTATTTTTCTATCTGTTTTGAAGGCAGTCTTGATGTGATGCCTGTGTAGTATCTTACTGATTTTATCTGTACTACCTCTTATGTAGGGCAGGACAGCTGTTCCACAGGTCTGTTTATCTTCTAGGTCTCCATTATGTCTCAGTCTGTTTTTGTGGATCAGGCCAGTGATTTTGCTTTTGTGGAAGCCATTAGCTGTCAGTACTTTAGTCAGGGTGCAATTTCCTAACACACCTAAACAGCACACATACCAAAATCAAATTCACCATGGAAACGGAAACAAACAAACAACTACCATTCCTAGATGTACTAATCTACAAAAAAACAGATGGCACACTAGGACACACCATACACCAGAAGAAAACACACACCAACTGCTACCTCAACGCCCAATCCCACCACCACCCAGCACAGATAAACTCCGTGGCCAAAACACTAATTGCTTGAACCAAATGCCTGGCAGACAAGACACACATAAAGACTGAACTATGCACCCTGACTGTTCATTTAATGATATTGTTAATATCTGGATGGTACTCTGAAGTTATTTCCCCCTTTTTTATCTTATCTATTATGCTTATAAATAAGTTATACCTAATACTGCTCCCTTTTTCCTCCTGTTTTCCTCACAACAGTACTATGAGGTGAGTTGAACTGAGAGAGAGAGAGTGGCCCAAAGTCACCAAGCCAACTTCCATGCCTAAGGCAGGACTAGAACGAACTTACAATCACTGGGATTCATTAGAAAGTAAGTTGATGAGAAAGAATAACCAACAACTTTAAAACAGAAAGTATGAATATAGGAGTTTGGTGGCTTCCAGCCTGATTTTATTTTACTTTTTAAAATAAATACTGTCTTATTACTTCGAGTAAAAAATACACAAAGGCCGCTCACTTTGTTCTGCAGGTTAATGCAAGTGAGTTAAGTGTTTCTAGCAATTCCATTCACAGTTAAATAAAATATTTCAGCTAAAACAATTTGCAGGTTCACAGTTGCAGTCCTGTTAAGCATGTTCCAGCAAGGGAGACTCAAGCCAAATTTTGCTGGTACAGCATGCATATTTGTAGGATTGAAATATTTAGCTTAACGCTGTGAAATATGTCATTTTTAAAAAAACATTACTACAATTTCAGGATATGTTGTGCAGGAAAGCACAAAATATAGGGTTAAGTACCACTCAATTATTTATATTTTAGCCAGCTCTAGAGTGGTATGTTAGTGAAACAAAACTGCAAGTATCCACATAATTTGATCTGTTTGAGCTTGGTTAAATGCTCTCATAAGGAGAAATATCTTTTGTCCTCTATGGAAGATCTTTTAAAGTCTGCAGCTAATATCTCCCCAATGAATAAATTATTCCTTGAAAGGAATCCTGCATAAACATTTCTCAGGCCTGGACTATAAAATATTTTGGGAATAGTATCAACTCTAAAAAATAGGTCTGTGTTGTGTGATTCTTACAGAAAATATAATGCAATTTGTTATGTTTATTTAAAACATTTAATTTTAGTCTAGGTGAAAGACTTCATTTTATTTATTCCTTTTATGTGGCTGCCCACTCACCACTCTACTCTGAGAAGCTAACAACAATTAGAAAAAGTTAAAAATACTTCACTAATAAAAATCCAACAAACCAACAGTGATGCATCTAATCCCCACTAATGCCAAGCAAAATAACTCACTAACGCTAATACATATTGACATTTATTGTTGGCACTGTCTCAAAGGCTAATGGATTACAAACTTGATGTACCTGATTTTTACCTGATATACCTCATATGAAAATATTTGTTATATTTTTATATGAGGTATATATTTTATATAATGTATATTTTATATAATATATTTTATATTTTGTTTTAATGCTTTAATAATTACTTTAAATATATATGCAAATAGGAATTCTATATATTATATTAGATAATAATGAATTGCAGGATTTAAATATTTTGTGATTAAGTAAAATATTTTATTATGCCAAAAAATAACTTACAGTCCAAATAATAAGTAATGGTATTTTGTTTGAAATAAAAAAAAATCTCTTACTTACTTGCATGATCAAGTTGTTTGATAAATGCCATATAGACAGAAGGTGATGGAAGTTGATCTAGTACATCTGGGAAGAATCAGATTGGAGGGAAGAAGACCATTTTAATTAAGTTCTCACTTCAAATTTAATCCCAATGTTATATGGGTAGTTTTTCAGTTTAAGATTATTGTGATCAATTGGTTAAAAGTGAAAAAAAAACCATATTTTAACAACTCTCTTTTTCCATTCCAGAATATGTTGACTCTGAATTATACTGAAGACAAAGATACATGCTGCAATGGTGACAGAAACCGCTGAAATTGAACTGGAATAAATTCTGAAACTCTTTATAAATCTCAATGCAGTCACAACTGGAAAGCATCTAAGCCTGAATTACAACATGATTTTTACTGTGAAGCTTCATAGACATTTTCAATGGACAGTAATATTGCTAGCTGTGTATTGTATGGTGAGCATAATTATTTCAGCAAGTTATACAACAGTACAAGCAAGAAGTTTATGAAATTTCTTCAGAAGTCGAATGTGGTGATCTTCCAGTGCTACTATCTCCATGGAAGATGATTAAGCCCAGTGAACCACTAAGCACTGACCCTGCTGTGCTTGTATTTATGGAAAGCCAGTACTCTGTACTTGGTCAGGATATAGCCATGATATTAGAATCCAGCATGTTCCAATATCACATAGAGATTGCTTCTGGGAAAGGTAACCTTCCTGTACTGATAGATAAAAATAAAGACAAGTATCTTCTAATAATACATGAAAATATTTCTAAATATGTGAATATACAATTCAATTGAGCGTGTCCAGCAGAATTTCACAAGAAGAGTACTACACTCCTCTGATTGCAACAGAATACCCTACACCACCAGGCTTGAGATTTTGAATTTGGGGCAACCTAGAACTATGCTGCCTACTGGTTGACTTCAGCGTAGTTTATAAAATAATCTACTTTAATGTACTACCAATCAGTGACTTTTTCACCTTCAAATGAAACAGTACAAGAGCACACAACAGATATAAACATAATGTACACCACTCCAAACTTGATTGCAGAAAGTACAACTTCAGCAACAGAGTGGTCAGTGCCTGGAACACACTACCTGACTCTGTTGTCACGTTCCCAAACCCACACTCCTTTTCCCACAAACTAACCACTACTGACTGCACCCCATTCCTAAGAGGTATGTAAGGGGAGTGCATAAGCACACAACAGTGCCTACCGTCCCTGTCCTATTGTCTCCAATTATTCGTACCCATTTCCTGTATTTATACTTATTTATTATCTTGTAAGCTATTGACAAATTAAATAAATAAAATGAAATATGGATTCCTGGAATCGGGGCCTTTTAGATAAATACTGTGGGGAATTCAGTGTAGGAATGACAGGTTTTCAAAAAAAGCAATGATAATAGTTTGCAGACTTTTCAGTTAAAAGGTATTCCTTTCCAGATTCATGGCAATGTAGGTATAAAAGACTGTTGCATCAATCCTCCCTCACCTTTGTTCCATCTAACAAAACCATCCAAGCTTGATAAAGGGCTTTTGCGTGAAAGTGACAGTTTATATGGACAGTTTTCCATATAAATCAACAACTTGTATGTGCAAAAGTAAGAGTGCCTGAAAACTCAGTTCCACCTGCTATTAGAAATGTTCTACATGCAACAGTTACTCATGACTTGGGTCTTCAGGATGGAATTCAGTGTGTTCTTTTTGGTAACAGTTTGAATTCGGGCTGTACAAACTCATAGATACCGTCTCATTTTTGACTGGAAAGAGACTTCCATTATCCCAGGATAGATAGATACATACTTGTAGACATTGATGGCATTTTTGTTGGAAAAGAGGAAAAAGAATGAAAGCCAGTGATAAGGTAAGGTCTGCCAGAAAATCACTTGTGATGTGGTGACGTCTAAATATTTATTTTTTAAAGCAAAACTGCTATATTGTAAAGTTCATTTAAATGAAAAGACAATTGCATTGTGTTGAACATATTAATTTAAAGTAAAATCACTGTTCTAACTGAGCCATTTTTTGTTTTTACATGAATTAAATCTTTTAATTTAGTAGAGCTAAAATCATAGGCTTATGTTGCCCAATAAAGATTATATTTGCTTTTTTTCAGAAGGGTTAATCTTGTTCTTTCTTTCTTTCTTTATTTTTAATATTAGTGGGATATTTTGAAGTTACTACTCTGTACATTAAACTTTATGTTGGTATGATATACTGGATGTTTTAAATTCTTTGATTCATGAAAAGAAATCAAAATTACAGGGCAGTAGATTTTATCGTAGAACGGGTTGTTTTTCATTGTGAAAATTAGAGAGCAATTACAGTTCCGCATGCAATGAAAACATCTATGACTGCCAATAAAATGGGATGAATGTTATATCTGCATAACTTCTGTCTTTTCTAATGTGATGATATAACAATTTATAGCATGTTATTGAGGGGAGATGTTAAATATGCACAAGCTTTTTCAACAACATATTTAATTATATCATTTCTGTAAGTACAGCAACTGGGCTGAAAGCACCAACTTTGATTTTCTTAAGTAGTAAATTATATGCAAACACAATCATGGGATGGGCCTTTTCTCATGCTATAGTACTTTTAGAGATTTCTTCTTTAAATTTAAGTTATTGGGGGAAAAGGTTTGTACATGACAAATGAGAGAATAGTGTATGCAAAGTATTCTTACTCAATAAACAAAATAAAGCTATGGCATAAGCAAGGAGGATATCTTTATTTCTAAATTAGAGCAAGCACAAAACATTTTAAGCATCCTGCACAATCTGTTCTGCTCTGAAGGCCATGCAGCTGGGTGAGCTTCCATTACTTTTCCCAACTCCTGCCCACCTAGAAGTTTGAAAGCACACAAACATGAGTAGATTAATAGGCATCACTTCTTCTTTTTTTTTAAGTAAAAGTTTTATTAATTTTAACAACAAACAAAAAACACATAAAACATAAAACATAACATAAAAACATCATCATCCTTCATAAATTTACAGACAGTGTATTGGTTGGTTTACCACTCCTTTTTGTGCATCCATTTCATAGTCATCATAGTAATTATATTACATAATAAGTCATATTATCAATCAACAATTATATATCCTAATATCATTATTAAACAATCATTTGACTATAATTTTACTAATTCATACTTAAGCGAGATAACTATAGTTTAGTTAATTTATTTTCTAACAAATCATAAAATCATACCAAGTCTATCTTAATAAAATATTATAAAAACATTATCAACCCCCCCCCAACAAATGTATATTCATTATTTCCTAAGTTTCTAAATATTTTATTATTATATTGTATTATCTAACCATTGATAAAAAAGATCCCAAACTTCATAAAATTGTTTATCTTCTTGTTCTCTAATTTCAAATGTCAATCTACTCATTTCAGCACATTCCAATATTTTCTTAATAACTTTTTCTTCTAATGGTATTTTCTCATTCTTCCAATTTTTAGCAAATACAATCCTAGCCGCTGTTAATACATTTACAATCAGATACTTTAAGTTTTTATTATATGTATCAGGTAAGATTCCCAATAAAAAGAACTCCGGTTTCAAATCTATACGTTTCTTTGTCATTTTTTCCAACCATATGCGAATTCTAATCCAATATTTTCTAGCGTCCTCACAAGTCCACCACATATGGTAATATGAGCCAGGTATCTGATGACATTTCCAGCACTTTTCAGATTTATTCTTGAACATTCTTGCTATTCTTGTCGGGGGTAAATGCCACCTGTAAAACATCTTATACAAATTTTCTTTATATGCTGTTGACATTGTCATTTTATAATTTTGAGACCACAATTTTTGCCATTTCTCTAAATCAATCCCATATCCAAAATTCTTCCCCCAAACAATCATAGTTTCTTTAACTTGTTCTTCCTCTAATTTAATTTCCAGTAAATAATTATATAATTTTTTAATCACCTTCTCATCAGTACCCATCAAGATCTTATCTAGATCAGTCTGTTTATCATAGAATCCCTCTGTTTTAGAATCTTCATCATACCTTGAATGTATTTGCGCATATGAAAACCAATTCATCTTTATACCTTGTTCCTCTAAATTTTGTATCGATTTAAGTTCACCCTTTTCATCCAATAGTTCCCCATATCTAACTGTTTGTTCCTTCTTATAAATTATAGGATAGGAAAATGCTTCAATAGTCGATAACCAAACTGGAATTTTCAAATAACATTGTCTTTTTATCTTCTCCCAGTTTAACCACAAAGACTCCCATATATAATGTCTTCTAAAATAACCCTGTGTTTTAGTTCCCTTATACCATAAAAAAGCGTGCCAACCCAACAGCAAATCATGACCTTCTAATGTCAACAATCTAGTCTTTCTTAATGTTATCCATTCCTTAACCCACATCAAACTTGCAGCTTGATAGTACAATTCCCAATTGGGCAGGCCAAAACCTCCTCTAATTCTAGCATCTTGCAAAAGCTTTAGCTTTATTCTCGCTTTCTTACCTTGCCATATATACTTCAACAATATACTTCAACATAATTTTATTTAAATCATCAAAATAGTCTTTTCCGAGCCTAATTGGTATTGTTTGAAACAAAAATAGAATTCTGGGTAAAATATTCATCTTAATTGTTGAAATTCTCCCTATTAATGACAATTGCAAGTTTTCCCATTTCTTCAAGTCTGTAGCTATCTGTTGTTTAAGTTTAATATAATTATTCTCTTTTAATGTGCTACATCTTGCTGTCAAATGTATCCCCAGATACTTGACCTTATTTGTAACTTGGATTTTCAACAGGTCTGCCAGTTCTTCTCTTTGTCTCAGTAGCATGTTCTTTGTCAAAATCTTTGTTTTGTCTTTATTTATTTTCAAACCAGCCACCTCACCATATATCTCTATCTTTTCCAATAGCTTTGGAGCTGTTTCTAAAGGATCTTCCAAAATAAAGGCTAAGTCATCAGCAAAGTTTGAATTTTTCCTTTTTAATTTTCATTCCTTTTATGCTTTTATCATCTCTAATATTTCTATTCAACACTTCCAAAGTCAATACAAATAGCAAAGGAAATAGGGGACATCCTTGTCTTGTGCCTTTTCTTATATTGATAAAGTCTGTAAATTCTCCCTCCATCATTACCTTTGCTGTCTGTTTATTGTATATGGCTTCTATTGCTTGGATACATTTTCTGGCAAAACCCATCTGTTCCAATAGTAATAACATAAATGTCTAGTTCACGTTGTCAAATGCCTTTTGAGCATCTAGGAATATCAAAGCCATTTGCTTTTCAGGATGTGCCTCATAGTATTCCAAAGTATCCAAGATTACTCTCATATTGTCTCTAATTTGTCTCTTTGGCAAAAATCCATTTTGATCTGGGTGAATAAAATTATTTAAGTATTTTTTAAGTCTTTCTGCTAAAATTGAAGCAAAGATTTTATAGTCTGCATTTAATAAAGAAATAGGTCTATAATTCTTAATTTGCAGTGGGTCAGCCTCTTCTTTTGGAATAAGTGTAATATAAGACTCTGACCATTTGGGTATCATCTTCTTTGACATAGTGTAACTTCTAGCAATGGAATGCTCAATAATTCTTGAAATGTTTTATAGAATTCTGCCGGAAGCCCATCTGGACCTGGTGCTTTCCCATTATTTTGTTTCTTAAGTGCTTCAGTTAATTCCATCATTGTTATGTTACTTTCTAACATTTCTTCAGTCTTTTTAGGTATCTTCGGTAGGTTAGCATTCTGTAGATACTGTTTGACATTTTCCTCGTCAATATTCTCTTGTTTATATAGTTGCCCATAGAAATCTCGAATAATTTCCTTTTTCTCCTTATTACTATAACAAACTTGGCCTTGATCATCTATTAACTTCAATATTTTTCTTGATTCTTTCTCCTTTCGCAACTTATATGCTAGCCATCTACCTGGTTTATTTGCATCTTCAAAATAATTCTGTTTAGCATTTCTAATTTTCTGCGCCAATTCTTCTTTCTCTATTAATTCCATTTTATGTTTAGTTATATCCAACTTCAATTTAATATCCTTTTTCTGTGGCATTTTCTGTAATTCTTTTTCAAGTCTTTTATACTCATCTTCCAAGGCCTTAGTGGCTTGCCTTTTCCTAATATTCTTTTTTCTTATATAATCTATTATCAAACCTCTAACACAGGGGTGGGCAAACTTTTTGGCTCGGGGGCCGCATTGACTTTTAAAATTTGATGGACGGGCCGGGTCAGCACAAGATACGATACATATAAAAACTGCATTTGTTAACAGTTCCCTTTTCAAAGCGAGGGAGAAAAGAGTTTTGTTTTTTAAGCGGGAGACGCCTGCAGTACTGGGTAGGAAAAATAACTATTTTTTTCTCCGAGACATCCTCCAAAACTCAAGTTTGGCGTCATAGTTAAATTTGCACAACATAGATAGATAGATAGATAGATAGATAGATAGATAGATAGATAGACAGACAGATTCTTCCCTACGAATAAATGACTGTGTGTGTGTATGTGTGTATGTGTGTATGAATGTACCCCTCAGCTTACAAAAGTTGGCCACTTATAAGATAAAAATAAATAAATGCCCACCCCCAAAACATAACTCCTCCGGTGCCCACGGATAAACTGTGAACCACCAATTAGTAGCAGGGCTGACCCTTCCTCTTGAACCAATGTCTAATTGGGGGAGCAGACCGCCTTCAGTCTCTTGCGAAAACTGCTGGCTAACCCTGCAAACCGCTTGCCGAGGTGTGTGTGTGGGGAGGCTTTAGCTTGCCTTTCCCCCCACCCACCCAGCGCCCATTCCGCCGCCGCTTTGCCATTAAACCACGAGTCTTCCCGGGCGCTTGGGAAGCCCGCTCAGCAGGAAACATCTGCGCGCCTCTCCCAGGACCTGCCCGCTCCGCCCAGCCTCCTCCCGGCTTACCTTGAAGGCCACGGGAGGGTCTTGTTGCATCTCCAGTGGGAAAGCAGCACCAAGCACAAGAAGTTGGAGCTGTCGGGCCTCACCAATTCCCCGGATGATCGCCAGGACGTCCACCACCGAACACACCTCGGGTCTGGCTGCGAGGTCCCGGGACTGGCGCGCTGAGGGCGCTGCTGTTCTCTCCCATCTTACCGCAGGGGAAGGCCATGGAGGGAGGTGTGAGCGCCTGCTGGTGCTCGGGTCTGGGAATACGCATCACAACAGCGGGCGTTAGGGGAGGAAGGAGGCGGCGGCAGAGCTGCTGCTGCTGGCCGAGAGGCGAGGAAAGGCGCGCCTAGGGCGCAGCGAGCCAGATGCCCAAGATCACACGGTGGGCCGCTCCGAAGCCGGGCGCAGGAGAAAGCCGCCCCAGCCCCCTGTGCAGGTCGGGCCCTCGCCGCCACTGCCAGTCCCGCCGCTCCGACCACCAGTTGCTCCTTGGGGCGCAGCTCTTCCCATGGCCCCGTTGTGCTTCTCGTGCTCCTCGATGCCGGCGGTGCTCGGGGCTCAGGCGCCTCGGCGGAGGGGGATTCCTGGGACCGAGAGATCTGAACCGGCTGCTGCAGCTCCAACGCGCCTCCTCCTGCCTCTGGCTTCGCCGTCCCGTGGCTCTGGGTTCCAGAGTGCAGCCCCAAAGTCTGCCTGCCACGGTGGGGAGCCCGGAGGCGCTCAGCGGGTGGTTGGCCGAACCCCAGAGTGCTCCTTTGGTGCTGCCTCCCATGCCCCCTTCCAAATCAAACGCGCTCAGGCGAAATGAAGCTGGGCTCTGTCGGTGGTGGCCGTGAGAGCAGCGCTCAGGGCTCCTTCTCCCGCAGTCACGACGGAGGGGCAGGGAGGCGAGCCGGCAGCATCCCGCGCTCCTCTCGGCTCGGCAGCTTCTCTCCCGCGAAGGGACTGCGACGAGACCTCAACAGGTTTCAGCTCTCTTCGCTCCGCCGGGCTCCTGCCCCGCTTTCCTGCTCTGCCTGAAAAGCCCGCCAGGCGCCCTACTTGCTCTCCACCACCCGCCCTCCGCCTCAACCACCTCCTCTCAACGCGTCTGAAAGCAGCCAAAAAGTGGCCGCGTTACATACGGACCAATCTTCGGCGGGCCACATAAAAAAGACCAACGGGCCGGATGTGGCCCGCGGGCCATAGTTTGCCCACCCCTGCTCTAACATATGCCTTCATTGTATCCCAAACATTCTGCATTGAAGTATCTTTTTTTAATTTTCTCTAAAGAAAAAAGCCAATTCTTTCTCCATCCATTGTGTAAAATCTTTTTCCTTTAAGATAGTATTGTTTAATGTCCATCTTGATCTTTTTTTTTTTTGTCCCTTCCATTTAATTGTCATTGGGCTATGATCTTCCCAAGTACTTGTTTCAATATTTGTTTCTTGAATATTAGATATTAATTCTGTTGAGATCCAAATCATATCCAATCTGGACCATGATAAATGTCTATTTGAATAGAAAGTATATTGTCTAGCTTTAACATTTCTTTCTCTCCAAATGTCTTTTAAGGTTAATTCGTCTGTCATTTTAAAAAAAGATTTAGGGAGAGTCTTTCTATTTTGCTTTGTTGCTGTTGCTATATAATCCAGTTTATTGTCCACAATTCCATTAAAGTCTCCCATCATAATTATATTAACATAGTCCAGTCCAGTTACTTTCATGTGTAATTTTTTATAGAATTCTTCTTGTTTATCATTCGGAGCATAAATTGCAATCAAGAGTATTTTTATATTATTGTCCATTATTTCCACCATTAATACTCTTCCGTCTTCATCCGTATAAATCAATTTTGCTGGGATAACCTCTTTAATGTATAGAACCATTCCCCTTTTCTTACATTGAGTCAAAGAAGTAAATATTTTCCCTAATTTTGGCTGTACTAACAATTGTTCATGTTGTTTTTTGATATGTACTTCTTGTAGACAAATTATATCAAATTTTAATTTCTCTAATTTATGAAAGGTTTTCCTTCTTTTAACAGCTGAATTGAGTCCATTTATATTCATTGTAATCAATTTTTTTTCTTCCATGATTATGCTTTATATTTAGGTCTAACAGCTCTCGTGGATCTCACTTCACGCTGTTCTTTACTATCCACCTGTCCACCTACTGCACCTTCCTCTTCTTCAATCTCCAGTTGTTCCTCTTGAAACTCAATTAATGAGACCTCTTTCTCTGCCTCTGCTTCTCTCCTTCCAAAAAATTCTGCGTGGAAAAGTTTTGCTTTCTCAATTGAAACAATTCTATGTCTCTGTTCTTGCCACGTAAATATTAATCCTTCTGGAATCAGCCATCTATAATTCACTTCCTTCTTCAATAACATTTTGGTCAGGAATCGATATTCTCTTCTCATCTCTCTCACTCTTCTGGGTATTTGTTTTAAAACCACAATCTCTTTGCCTTTGTATTTCAATCTGGTCTTTCTTAACGTTATCCATTCTTTAGCCCACATTAAGTTTGCAGCTTGATAATACAACTCCCAATTAGGGAGGCCAAATCCTCCTCTAATTCTAGCATCCTGTAAAAGTTTTAATTTTATTCTCGCTTTCTTACCTTGCCATATATACTTCAACACAATTTTATTCAGTTCTTCAAAGTAATCCTTACCTAACCTAATTGGTATTGTTTGGAACAAATACAAAATTCTAGGTAAAATATTCATCTTAATTGTTGAAATTCTACCTATCAATGACAATTGTAGGTTTTCCCATTTTTTCAAATCAGATGGTATCTGCTGTTTAAGTTTAATATAGTTATTGTCTTTCATTGTAGTACATCTTGACGTCAAATATATCCCCAAATATTTAACTTTGTTCATAACTTGAATTTTCAATAAGTCTCTTTGTCTTAACAGCATGTTCTTTGTCAAAATCTTTGTTTTGTCTTTATTTATTTTCAAGCCAGCCATTTCACCATACATCTCTATCTTTTAAAGCTGTCTCTAGAGGATCTTCCAAAATAAAAACCAAGTCATCTGCAAAGGCTTGCAGTTTAAATTCCTCCTTTTTAACTTTCATTCCTTTTATGTTTGTATCCTCTCTAATATTTCTATTTAGCACTTCCAAAGTCAATATAAATAACAAAGGAGATAATGGGCATCCTTGTCTTGTACCTTTTTAATATTAATAGAGTCTGTAAATTCTCCATCTATCATTACTTTTTGCCGTTTGCTTATAATATGTGGCTTCTATTGCTTGGATGAATTTTCTAGCAAAGCCCATCTGTTCCAATAATAATAACATAAATCTCCAATTCACATTATCAAATGCCTTTTGGGCATCTAAGAATATCAAAGCCATTTGTTTTTCAGGGTGCGCCTCATAATATTCCAATGTGTCCAGGATTACCCTCATATTGTCTTTAATTTGTCTCTTTGGTAAAAATCCATTCTGATCAGGGTGAATAAAGTTGTTTAAGTATTTTTTAAGCCTCTCTGCCAAGATTGAAGCAAAGATTTTATAGTCTGCATTCAATAAGGAAATAGGTCTATAGTTCTTAATTTGTAATGGGTCAACCCCTTCTTTGGGGATAAATGTAATATAAGCTTCTGACCATGTTTTAGGTATTTTCTTGTTTATCATAACTTCATTCATGACTTCTAACAGTGAAGTGCTCAACGATTCTTGTAATGTTTTATAAAATTCTGCCGGGAGACCATCTGGTCCTGGTGCTTTTCCATTGTTCTTTCTGTTAAGTGCTTCGGTTAGTTCCATCATTGTTATAGCACTTTCAAACATTTTCCCAGTTTCATCAGATATCTTAGGTAGGTTAGCATTTTGTAAATACTGTTTAATTTTTTCCTCATCAAGATCCTCCTGTTTATATAATTGTCCATAGAAATCTCGAATAATTGCCTTTTTCTCTTTACTACCATAACAAATTTGACCTTGATCGTCTATTAACTGTAATATTTTTCCTTGATTCTTTCTCTTTTCTCAATTTATATGCTAACCATCTACCTGGCCTATTTGCATCTTCAAAATAGTTCTGTTTAGCACTTCTAATTTTTTGTGCCAGTTCTTCTTTCTCTACTTGATCCATTTTATGTTTGATTATATCCATTTTGAGTTTAACATCTTTTTTCTGTGGCGTTTTCTGTAATTCTTTTTCCAGTTTTGTATGGTCATCTTCTAAAGCTTTAATCATTTGCCTCTTCCTAATGTTCTTTTTCTTTGTATAGTCTATTATTAATCCTCTTGCATATGCCTTCATTGTATCCCAAACATTCTGTATTGAAGTATCTTCTTTTTATTTTCATTAAAGAAGAAGGCCAATTCTTTTTCCATCCATTGTGTAAAGTTTTTTCCTTTAAAATAGTATTGTTTAATGTCCATCTAGATCTTCTTTTTTGTCCTTTCCATTTAATTGTCATTGGATTGTGGTCTGCCCACGTACTTGTTTCAATATTTATTTCTTGAATATTGGATAATAATTCTGTTGATGTCCAAATCATATCTATTCTGGACCATGATAAATGTCTATTGGAATAAAAAGTATATTGTTGAATTTTAGCATTTCTTTCTCTCCATATATCTTTTAAGTTTAATTCATCTGTCATTTTAAAAAGGATTTAGGAGAGTCTTCCTATTTTGTCGTGTTGCTTTTGCTGTATAGTCCAGTTTATTGTCTACAATTCCATTGAAATCTCCCATCATAAGTATATTAACATAGTCCAGTCCAATTATTTTCATGTGTAATTTTTATAGAATTCTTCTTGTTTATCATTCGGGGCATAAATTGCAACCAAGAGCGTTTTTTGTATTATTATCCACTATTTCAACCATTAATACTCTTCCGTCTTCATCAGTATAAATCAGTTTTGCTGGAATGGTTTCTCTAATGTACAAAACCACTCCTCTTTTCTTACAGTGAGTCAGAGAAGTAAATATTTTCCCTAATTTTGATCGTGCCAGTAATTGTTCGTGTTGTTTTTTAATGTGTACTTCTTGTAGACAAATTATATCAAATTTTAGCTTCTCTAATTTGTGAAAAGTTTTTCTTCTTTTGGTAGCTGAATTCAGTCCATTTATATTCATGGAAATCAGTTTTTTTTCCTCCATGGTTATGCTTTATATTTAGGTCTAACAGCTCTCATGGATCTTACTTCACGTTGTTCTTTGGTCTCCACTTGTCCACCTATTGCACCTTCTTCTTTTCCCGTTCCCATTTGGTCCTCTTCAAATTCAGTTAAAATGTTCTCTTTTTCCATCTCCATTTCTCTTCTTTCAAAAAATTCCTTGTAGAATGTTTCTGCTTTCTCAATTGAATCAATTCTATGTCTCTGTTCTTGCCATGTAAACATTAATCCTTCTGGAATCAGCCATCTATAATTCACCTCTTTTTTCAATAGTATTTTAGTCAAAAATCGATATTCTCTTCTAATCTCTCTCACTTTTCTGGGTACTTGTTTTATTAACATAGTAGTTTAAAAACCACAGTTTTAAAACCACAATCTCTTTGTCTTTGTATTTCAACACCTTCTCTCTTGCCACTTGTAATATTTGAGTTTTAATAGTTTTTTTGGTGAATCTGACATGGACCTCTCTTGGTAGTTGGTTCCTCATCGCATATCTTGTGAAGACTCGATATATCTCATCTACCCCATCCATCATCTTTTCCTCTGTTATTTCCAAGGCTCCAGCCAAGATTTCAATCATTACAGCAGCCAAATTTTGTCCTTTTTCTTCCTCAATATTTTGGAATCTAAGGTAAAATTCTGACCTGTCCATCTCCCACTTCAACATCCCACTTTTTTCTTGTTCAACCGTTGTTAATCTGCTATCAATATTTCCAATTATGTCATCTCTTTGCTTATCTTTCTCTTCTATTTTTGGATTCTCTCATCATGTTTCACCATCATCTGCTGAACATTTTCAAATTTTTCATCAATCTTCCCAATTATTTGGTCAATACTCTCCATTCTTTGTTCCATACTCATTTTTAGTTCTTGTATTCCTTGCATAACCATCGCTAAATCCACTTGTGCTTTATCTTGTTTTGCCATTATTGAAAGTCGTCCTCCAGTTGATGGGGAGACAGGAGCAGAAGTTGAAATGCCCAAAGGTAAAATTTTCTTACTCATTCCGTGGCTCAGAGTCTTCTGGCTCTTTTAATCCAATTAATAAGGTAGCCAATTGTAATCCAATTAGGAAAAAAGAAAACACCAAAAAGAAAAAAAAGCCAGTAAAAAGTAAAAAAAATAAAAAGCCCAAAATTAGGAAAGAGAAATTCTTCAGGTTCTTCAAGACCTTAATCCAGCTGTGAAATACTCAATTATAATTCAAAAGTAAAAAATTAAAAATAAAGAGAAAAAAAAAGACAAAATAAAGCCCAACAATATTAAAAAGTAATAAGCAAAAAAAAAGGAGTTCTTCAGGTTCTTCTCACCTTAATCCAATTAAAAGACCTCAAAAAATGGAAAATAGCCATAAAAATAAGTCTAAAGTAGAAATAAAGAGGCAAATATCCCAATAAAAATAAAGAAAAAATAAAAACGAAAAAACAAATATTCTGAGGCTTCTCCTTTAAAAAAAAGAAATAAGGTAAAATAAAAAATAAGTATACCAATATTACAAAATATTGTGGGGTTAGAGGGGAGGGATAAACCAGTTAATAAAAAATAAAAAAAATGAAAGCACACACTGCCTTTTATTTATCCAAGGCTCTTATTTGGCTTCTCCACAAATTTCAAGGCCAAGCTTCAAATATTCAATTGATAATAGAAGTCCCAAAGAGCACCTGTATAAACATCCTCCAGCACTCTTCCCTCTATCTTATCGCTTCCAGTAGCCTTGAGAAGAATTTTTTTCCCAGCTCTCAACTTCATATAAAATATTTTCAAGCCTCTAGTTGGCAGTGTTGCAAAATTTCTTAAAACCTCTCCCCCTTCTCTCCCCCTAAAAAGCCTAAAAAAAAAAGAAAAGTATATATATATATATATATATATATATATATATATATATATATATATATATATATATATATATATATATATATTTATGTATATTTTTTTAAAAAGATACTAAAGGGAGCCTCTATTTTATATAATATAAACAGTCAAAAAGGGAAAAGAAAGCAAGTAAATATAAAAGAAAAAACCAGTCTGATTAACTAGATCGCAATAGAAGTTCAGTGAAGAGGGAAAAAAAGTAAAAATAAAAAGCCAAGCCTCATTTTGACATTCTTAAAGAAAAAATCGCCGCTAAGTCAAATTTTGTCAAGAATTTTACAGATTCCTTCTCATTTTAGGGTGTCCTTAAGTCCCAAGTAAAAAAAAAGTATCCTCACCAGCCGATACACTTTCTCTTTGTCTCTTCCTTCCGGAGCTGTCCCAACTTCAGCAGCTTAATGGCTGCCTCCCCGCCGATGGTAAAAGGGCTTCTTCTGGATCAACCAGGGACTTGCGATCTCCCTGGGATCTACAGAACGCGCCCCTTACTGTCACCGTCTCTATGGGACGGTTTAGGTCCGTTAGGACCGACCAGGAGCGGGGATATCAGCTGCGATCTCAGAGCCCCGAGATTGCAGCTGTATCGCAGCGACGAAGCTCCGCCTTCTCCCAATAGGCATCACTTCTGTGGGTGGGTAGGAGCGTTCTGTATAGTCTCAACGTATAGCACCTCAGCGTATAGTCATGTTGCCACATGACTTCTGGAAGGTTCTTTGGGCAAAGCTGGCTTCCTCTGCTAAGAAATGGAGATCATCATTGTCCCCCACAATTGGATATAACTGAACAGGGGAAACCTTTACCTTTATGTTATTGGAAAACACTTAATTGCCATTGGCTGCAATGTAAGACTTCACCTCTAGCTTCTTGTTCACATGGAAATGTTAGCGTATACAGTACGTAAAAGTGCCTCATGCATACAGCACTTTTCTCAAGGTTGACTGGTTTTTCAATGATAGAAAAGAGTGACTGGTAGCCATTTGTACATTTAAATTCTATGCAGGGACATGGTGACTGAACAGGACTGAATAGCTGTAATTTTCATTTTGCAATATTCACTTTAGACTAGAACTCCTTAAAGAACTTCATTTAAAACCAGTGGAAAAATTTCCATTTTGGTACATGGCTTGTTGTCTGATATGAAAAACTTAAATTTAAGGAGCAGTGATTTCAGTGGCAGAACTTGAGCTTGATGCATTTAAACAATTTATACTAAAAAAAACAACATAAATAGAAAAATAGTTTCCAGTTAGAACATGACATGAGAAACAACAATCTCTTTGCTTTTAAATTTAATTCAATTGTTGAAATGCAAGCTCACATTATATTCTGTAATTGCTTTCCTATACTTGATCTTTTCAGGTATGGTAGGCATTTCAGGTAGGTATTCAACTCTATTCTTTAACTATGCAGTATTGTGCAGGGAAAAAATAGAGCTGGTTTTGCTTTTTGCAGTGCTGAAATGATGCACTCACTAAAGTTTTGCTTTTGGGGTTTCAAAGTTCCTGGAAGTGTCTACGTTTGCTGGGTTCGACAGTCAGACCGATGAGAGATAGGAAATTATTATGGCAAACGTTGACTCAATATGGAATAAGTGAACATCTTATTAAAATATGTAAAAGCTTATATAATGACTGCAGAAGTGTAGTCATAACACACCAAGGAACATTGGAACCATTTGCACTGTCATACAGACTAAACCCTTGTCTTACTCTGGCAACTCCACTAGTTAGATTACATCGGGAAATCAATTCCAGAGCAAAATAAATTTTAATTTTCATTAAAATTGTCTATAATAACTTTTAAATACTTCAGCTTCAGAAACAGATACTCCATATCTCCATCAAGATGATCTTTCTTATGCTTCACATGCCCAAAGGAAGTGAAATGCATCGTTCCCAAAACGTTTTCTGTTGAGTGAAGTCTAAATGAGAAAGAGAAGGGTTTGAGGGGACCTTGGGTCCTTTCTGAGCTTGGTTGTTTCCTTGCAGGTGCTTCATTATCCAAACTAGGTAATACCATCAGTGCTGTGAGCAGCAACATCTCTGAGAGGTCCTGGGATGACTAAATTAATGCAGAGGTTCACATTTAATTTAATATGGCATTGCTTCAATCTGTGACACATGTCTGTGTTTCAACTTCTTATGGCCCATATTGCCTTTTAAAATTCACCACCAACTTTGTGACAGAGTGGTGAATTGCTGTTTCTTCACTCTCCATTCCAGAAATAGGAGAAAAATCTCTTAATTCTTTATTAAGCATAGATTTCCTTCCTTTGTCATGGCAGGAGCACCACTATTGAGAAAGTAAAATTTAATAAATTGCCTCATCGAATGTGTTCTGTCCCCAGAGCATTTGCTGGCAGGACAGGGTTAATTTCTTTCTATTTAGGCTAGCCTATGGGTAAAATAGGGGCAGCATCTTCCCTTCACAAGGAAATATTCAAGGATTACTACTTACTTTTCAGAATATTCATGAACTGGAAGAGGCATGGTAACAAGGTCAGTCAATGAATAGGCATAGCAACTAAGTCAGTCAATGAGGACTCTTTGGAAACTGAAAGTAGCCTGGGTGTGGCTCTACTCTGCCTCTGAACTCTGAAGCTGCTGCTTGTGTTTTTGCTTGTAACCTTTACCACTTGGAAGACTCAGCTATTGGTATTGTAAACTTTACTTCAAATGTTATTATGTATATAAAGAAGTTAATGAATCTGCTGAATCTGTGTGTGCTTTCTGGATTTGAATTTCTGCTACAAATTCTAACATTACTTTCTTTCTTGTCTTGTCACTTCTTGTTACAAAGCATTGATGGGAAAGAGAAGGGAAATGAGGCCGTTCCAAGCTCCATCTTCCATGCAGAGAAGCCGCTCACAGTTCCTCAATTACAATCTCGACCCATCTGGAGGTATTTCAGGTAAGCAACTTATGCCTTCACACAGAGGTGGGATTCTACCAGTTTGCACCTATTCGCTAGAACCGGTTGTTAACATTCTAAGCAGTTCGGAGAACCAGTTGTTAGAAGAAATTACTGGCCTAATCCTGTAAGGAAGGCAGGAAGGAAACATTCTGGTGTTGCTTACAGAAACTGCCTCATTACATTAACCCTCATTACATTCTTGGCAGGACTAGACTTCCTGTCTCAGGAACATCTCTGGAGTTTTTTTCCCCTCCTTTGTTGGCACTTTGCTTGTGTGGAGTGACCATTCAAAGTTACAATGGCACTGAAAAAAATGACTTATAATCATTTTTCACACTTACAACTGTTGCAGCATCCTCACAGTCATGAGAGGCCAGGCAAGGAGATGCGTGCCTTGATGTGAGTGATATTGAGTTGGCCACACCCAGCCAATAACATGACCACCAAGCCATATCCACCCAGTCACATGACCACCAAAGCTACGCCCACCACCAAAGCCATGCCCACAGAACCAGTTGTTAAAAATTTTGAATCCCACCTCTGCCTTCACACCTTTAGGCAGTATAAGCCTTGTAGGGTGTAGGGCAGTTATACTTTAGACAGTGTGTAGGCTATGTTACAGCTGGGAACACATGGTCTCCTTTATGGAGCATAGCTGCTAGTTGTTACGGAGCATAGTCATTCGTGTTGTAATCCTATACTGTTGCTTATTTTTTTACAGTTTTATCAAATATTGCTGCATTTAATAAATATTAGATGGTTAAATACTGTCCCCTTTGTTGAATGGTAACAAAGGTTAACTGCTTGAATAGCTTTCTATAGAGCCATGGGTTAGTGAGTTCAAGATAGAATGCCTCCTTGGAATTGCATGGGTGATCAGGAAAGCTGCTAATTACAAAAGAGAGTATTATACAATGAAAGAAAGGGTGTTTATTTTATTTTATTTTTATTTGATTTGATTTGTCAATTGCTTACTAGATAATAGGTATAAGTATAAACATAGTTATGAATACATGGATACATATAAGAAAGATCAAAAGAAACAATAGGACAGGGACGGTAGGCACGTTGGTGCGCTTATGCACGCCCCCTACAGACCTCTTAGGAAAAGGGTGAGGTCAATAGTAGACAGTCTAAGGTTAAAGTTTTTGGGGTTTGGGGAAGAAACCACAGAGTCAAGTAAAGTATTCCAGACATTGACCACTCTGTTGCTGAAGTCGTATTTCCTGCAATCAAGTTTGGTGCGGTTAACCTTGAGTTTGTATCTTTTGTGTGCTCTTGTGTTGTTATGGTTGAAGCTGAAGTATTCATTGACTGGTAGGACATTGCAATGTATGATTTTATGTACTATACTTAGATCGGACCGAAGGCAGCATAGTTCAAGGTTTTCCAGGTCTAGAATTTTAAGTCGGACGGCATAAGGTATTCTGCAATGAGTAGAGGAGTGGAGTTTATAAACACTTTCTACCTATGTGAATTTCCCCAAACAAATGCAGCTTCCTTAAAAAAAAAAAAAAAAAAAAAAGCCTGCTACAATCTCAAAAGAAGTGCCACTTGCTAGGAAAATAGCATGAGGTTGCCATGAGGCTGGCAGCTTCTGCAACAAAGTTATGCTGAGCCTCGCCTCACATCAACTGGGCTCTTCTGCAAAAAACAAAGGTAACTTGAGCGTTGCTGGGACCTGAAGTGGATTAGGAGCAGGCTGAGTCCTGCAAGTCCCTTGGTGCCTGGATGAGAAGTTGGCCGAGGCCTACAAGCTGTAAATACCCTTCTTGCTCTGGTACCTCCTTTAGGCTTCCTTGCGAGGCTGAATGGTGACTTGCGAGTAGGCCTTGGCCTGAAGAAATCCCAAGGGAGAGAAGAGAGCATTGGGAGACCTGAGGTGGCTGGATGGGTAGTCAGTTGAGGCCTACAAGCTGTTCCCTGCATCGGTAATTACGTTAGGCTCCCTTGCATGATGACTAAATGATTGGTTGGGAGCCAGCTTCACCTGGGGGAAATTCCAAGAGATTGAGATGCACACAAACACACACACACCACACACACACACACTTACTTGTATATATCATGTGTATGTACACATATTTGCATGGGTATATATTTCTTTGAAGTGGGCATCAGAATTTCATTTTTAATGTTACAGAAAAAAGTGACAATATAGGTTAGCTCATCTCATCTCATATACTTAAACCAGAAAGTGTTTATGAACTCCACTCCTCTACTCATTGCAGAATACCTTATGCCGCCAGACTTAAAATTCTAGACTTAGAAAACCTTGAACTACGCTGCCTTCGGTCCGATCTAAGTATAGTATATAAAATCATACATTGCAATGTCCTACCAGTCAATGAATACTTCAGCTTCAACCCTAAACTTCTTTTTTCTTTAAAATAATTCTCAAAATAAATCAATTGAATAAGAACTTGGATAATGCCGGGCTAATTTTCTAATCATAAATAACCATACAAATTACTACTGAAGACAAAAATCGATGATGATGTATGTTGCATCTTCATGATCTTAACCTTGGCCTTTTATGTTTGTGTTTTCACACTAGATGTAAGTACTGTATGTGAATCCCTATTTTATACTATGTACTATGGTATATATTCTGTCACTTGTCTCTTCTGCCTCTCTCCACACAGACTTCTATACCTCTAAATCTTATGTAAAGAAAGAACACCTTTAGATGCAAAGAAAATTTGGCTGAAGATTCCTTAAAATTTGCAATATATTAAATACCAGCTGACTGAAAGATAGAAGAAGAAGAAGTTTTAGTTCTTTTTAGAGACATTTGAAGATATAAAGCAACTCTTATTTATGAAGGGAATGAACAGAGAAAGGGAGGTAAGGCCTACCATCCTCTTTTCATTAACTTCTTATCTACATTCATTAAAATGAGAACCTTTTTAAAATGAGAAATATGACAACGCAAAGAAAGCAAAGACTACTGTTCTCCATGAGAGCATTATGCAATGATGAATTTTTCTATAATGATGTGACTATAGGGATTTGCAAAATATTTGATTTCAAAGTAACCTTTCCTCAAAACTACCACTTCCAGTATTGTGAGATCAAAAGAAAGCATGTGTTTTGAATATTCGTTTTCTGATAGAATATCTGTCTATTTTCAGGCTGAGTGGGGTTGGTTTTTTTTTCCATTTCTGGAAAAAAAATTGACAGTTTTAAGCAGCATGGCTACTGGATGAGAGAGGTCTGGGGCTTTAAAATTGTGAAGGTTAGACATTGTGACCATATCACCGACCATTGTTGCTGGGCTGCAGCTTTCAACTCTGTTCCAGTATACCATCTTGTGATGACCTGGGGCGTGGCACAAGGGCAACACAGTCAGATAATCAGTAGATTCCCTTTATTAGCTCCAACTTTGCCACCAATGTCCTGGTTACCTTCTGGCTGGAGAAAAACTCCCCCAGGAACAGCCTATGGCTGCTGTTCTGACCCAAACCTTGTTCCAAGGAAACAAACACGAAACAGAGATAACAGCAAAACCTTTTAATGATTCTTTACAAATTCTGTTCCTTCACGGCTAAAAGGCTGTTTCAAACTAATTGTCTCTGATAAGAATGAGCCTCGCCAAGGTTGTGCAAGGCTGCCAAGAACACTAGATAAAGTTACTGAGAAATACTTCAAACACAAAGAATCTCCAAACCACCAACCAAGATACTCCGAACGTCCACAAGGCTTGAGTGCAAAAACTTCTTTGCTTCCTGCAAAGTACTCCAGTTTCTCAGCTGGATTTTATCTCTTGAGGGAGAGGCTATTACCTTGCAGCTTTACTGCCGAGTCACCTGTGCTGCTGCAGTTGCTCTTTCCTTCGAGCAGCCCTGCACGCACTTCCATTGGGCACAGGCTCCTCGGGGACCTTTTCATCACTGCAGCCAGCTTCCACAATCTCCAAAGACAGCATTCCACTTCCTGATGGTCCTAGCCCCATCCCTGCATCACACGCAGACCCCTTGAGTCCTCGCTCTCTGAGACCTCAGCCATCCACACTTGCTGCCAGCGAACCACAACAGCTGCAGAGAATGAAGTCCAAAATGTGGTCAACAAAAACTATAACTATAAGTCTAATCAAGGCAAGATGAGGTAATTAGTCCAGCAGGTCAGGAGAAGGAATTCCAGATGTGAAGGATCAGCCGTAATTCAACACGGTTGGACACAGGAACACAGATAACCAAAGTCAATACAAGACAAACTCACGTTGTTTTCTTCTCTGTTCCTCCTTGCATACCCTAGAATGAAGAGGGGATGGGCCTGGACTTCCCCTGAACTCCCTCTCCCTTGTTCTACCTCTTCCCTGCTCTGCCCAGCCAGACTTTGCCCTTCCCCAGTTTCCTCCACACCCAATGGAGCCACACTCCCACTCCTTGTCAGCTCCTCGGATTCAGACTCTGACAGGGGCATGACACTTCTGCTTTTCATTATTTCCAACTGCGGACTGTGTTACAACCCATCAGGCAGTGAATTTCCAGCTTTGGGCTCGAGATACAGGGATATTATGGACCTATGTTCACTTTACCATCAGCAGCTTGCTCAAATGCTATGACCTGTATAAACAGGGAACGAAGACTGGTTGTAACCAAGTTGTAAGAGCACACCTGTGACTTATGACCTACCTGGTAGTGATTACACTGGCACAAATGTTAAGTAGCGATGTAAATCCCCTTCAATGGGTTGGCTTGCGGGGGAGGAATGTTTTGTGTAAAAGCCGTCTTTTCGGGGGTGACTTCTCCCCCCCCCCCAGCCTAGAGTGCTCCATGGGCACCCATGCCTCACCACCAGCTGCTCCTAATGGCCGATCACGGCGGAGCGCAGAGAGCTCCCAACTCCCGTCAAGTGCCTTTGCTGCAGACCTGGGTATGGCGCTGGCTGCAGGTCGGGTTAGCGGGCAGGCAGCGGCGGCATGGATCTCAGTGGCAGCAGCATGGGACTTTTGTTGGCCGCCACAGCTGCTTCCTCCGTCGCCATCGCTCTCCCTTCTACCCTCACCACGGCTTATACTGCTTTCGGAGTACTGCCATTGGGCAAGACGCAGAGGCCGGAGTTCATACCCAGGTCTACAGCAAAGGTGCTTGGCGGGGGTAGGGAGCTCTCCGCACTCCGCCATGATCGGCTATTAGGAGCAGCTGGTGGCAAGGCGTGGCTGCCCACAGGCTGCTCCTAATGGCAAGTTCTCCTTCTTCCACCCCATTTCGCCTGTTTTAAATAGGCCCAAATTTTGGAGCAGGGGCTTAATTTCACCTCATACCTAAAAACATTCTGGGCCTTCCTATTGGGGGCAACGTATTGTTGGAGAAACATGGTAACCTCAAAATATTCACCAAATAGATGTATTTTAGAAAACTATTTAAAAAGCATGTATTTTTTTTTTTTTTTTTTTGCCAGCTAGGAAAATTATTGGCTTTTTTAAAAAAATATATCCTTTACAAAAAAATAATGGGTATGCCAATTAAAATCAATACTCATCTGTATATTCCCTTTGAATTGTGAACAGTGAAATAATCTTGCTAGACTGACAGCAAGAGTAAAAAACTGTAGCAACAAGAAAAGGCAAGCAGTACAACAGATACATTTTTTAGCAGAACCTCTGAGAAATGTGGCTTTTGATTTAAAAAAAAAAAAACCTTTGGATTTGTAGCAATAGCATTAAACTTATATATTGCTTCACAGTGCTTCACAGCCCTCTCTAACCGGTTTTACAGCATCATATTTCCCCTAACAATCTAGGTCTTCCTTTTACCGACCTTGGAAGGATGGAAGGCCGAGTCAACCATGAGCCTGCTGAGATCCGAACTGCCAATTTGCAGGCAGGGCAGCTGTCAGTGGAAGTAGCTTGCAGTACTGCATTCTAATCACTGCACCACCACGGCTCGCTTGTAACTGGCTGGCAAACTATACTCAACGTATGGTCCTTAATGGAACTACATTTGCATAGAAGTAAGTAAGCAGTGGGATACCCCAAGGTTCTGTTTTAGGCCCAGTACTCTTCAACATTTTCATAAACGATTTAAATGAGGGAATAGAAGGGGAATTTGCAGACAACACTAAACTGGCAGAAATAGCCAACACCCCAGAAGATCAATTCAAGATCCAGTTGGATCTCAACAGATCTTGAACACTGGGCCCTATCTAACAAAATGGGAGGAGGGGAAGGGTGTCAACCTATTTTCCAAACACCAGAAAGCAATACAAGAAACAATCAATGGAAACTGATCCAAGGACAGAAGCAAACTAGCACTAAGGAGAAATTTTCTAACAGTGGGAACAAGTGGAACAGCAGGCCTTCAGAAGTTGTAGGTCATCTTTTAAGAAGCTTTTAAGAAAAGATTGGACAGCCATTGTCTGGAATAGCAATAGACCTTAGACATATATGCCACTTTATGGTGCTTTACAGTCCTCTCTAAGCGGTTTGTAGAGACCCTATTGCCCCCAACAATCTGGGTCCTCATTTTATTCACCTTGGAAGGATGGAAGGCTGAGTCAACCTTGAGCCTGGTGGGATTCGATCTGCCAAATTGCAGTAGGAGTAGCTCGCAGTACTTCACTCTAATCACTGCGTCACTGAGGAATAATATACAGTCTCAAGGCCCCTTCCAACTCTGTTATTCCATTATTCTGGTTGGATAAATCCAGTCTGAACATTTGGCGGACTGTGCAGCAAATCTTTTTTTTTTTTTAAGCAAACTTTATTGATTATACAGCTGTCCTGGGGTCATGCGATATACTTTTGTGACTTTCTGACAAGCTAAATGTCAGGGCTCCACCGGCAGTTACCCCCATTTAAATCATGAGTCTTGAGCCGAACTTCCAAAACTTAAAAGAAGATTTATTAGGAGTGAACTTGCCGGCACTGCCTGGGTATAGCTGACTCTGAGAAACATCATTCATTGTCACCCTTGACCCTGGTTTTCCCCCACCCCCTGGGTGTATCATGATTCCTATTCTCCAATGGGACACATCCATAGCCAAGAGTCATCAATCATACTCTCCAGTTAGAATTTTGTGTGGCAGAAACTTCAGTCAGCTAGAAACTATCTTTGAAAACATTTATGGAATTCAAGCTGCCCACTACTTCCCCTTCCCCTTCCCTTTCTGTTGGCAACTCTAAAAAGACGATAGAAATATTTTATGAGTTAACACTAAGTCAATGGAATGAGCCAGATTCATTTAAGAATGGTGTTACTTATAACACCTGCAGTGATTCATTTGTCTGAAATATCAACAAATTTTCAAACGTCTCAAATATCAACAAAAATTTGGGCTTCACTGTAGTCAAGGACTGCCTGTATTTTCCATTTTTGTTGAATAACATCATTGGAAAAGAAAATAGGGAGGGGAATGATTGGTTCATGGAGAAGTAAAGAAGCTTGGACTTTTGCTGTTCTTTTTTCTTTAGACTGAACTGATTGCAAACTAACGGCTGCAAAACTTTCATAAATGGAGACCACTTTTTTCCTCCTCCGCTGTATATTTTTATTTATTTATAAAATGAGTTTTATGGGGGAATGATACTTTATGATAAAGACGGGACTAGATTGAATGAAATTTGAAATGTTCTATTTAAGTGGCATCTCAACAGTAGCCACAAGATGTAACATATTGCTGAAGGTTGCACAAATCTGATAGACTAAATTCTTTTGACATAAGAGGGAGCTAAAGACCACAAGAATGCAAAATTAATATTGAAAGGTGTTAAAGAATGTAAAACTGTTTATATAAAATATAAATTTTAATATAAAACAGCCCACCTAAAGGAGGAATAGGTTGAAAAGATTGTGGAACTGGCAGTGATGGCAAAGCTGACGTGCATTAATGAGGGACAACAGTGCAAATTGTTTTGTATGTATGTGTTTTGTATGTATGCATGCACACATACATACATATATATCCACACTTATGCAATAGGTTTGTCTATATATTGAAGATATACAGCATATGTTGAATAAATACACAGCACTTTTATAATAATAAACATGAATTTTATTCTTCTGTCAATTGTATGAATACATACAGGTAAAACTCGAAAAATTAGAATATCGTGCAAAAGTTCATTTATTTCAGTAATGCAACTTAAAAGGTGAACCTAATATATGAGATAGACTCATTACATGCAAAGCAAAGATAGTTCAAGCCATGATTTGTCATAATTGTGATGATTATGGCTTACAGCTCATGAAAACCCCAAATCCACAATCTCAGAAAATTAGAATATTACATGCAATCAATAAAACAAGGACTGTACATAGAACAATATCGGATCTCTGAAGAGTATAAGCATACATATGTACTCGGTACTTGGTTTGGGCCCCTTTTGCAGCAATTACTGCCTCAATGCAGCGTGGCCTGGAAGCTATCAGCCTGTGGCACTGCTGAGGTGTTATGGAAAGACCAGGATGCTTCAATAGCGGCCTTCAGCTCTTCTGCATTGTTCGGTCTCATGTCTCTCATCATTCTCTTGGCAATGCCCCATAGATTCTCTATGGGGTTCAGGTCAGGCGAGTTTGCTGGCCAATCAAGCACAGTAATCCCACGGTCATTGAACCAGGTTTTGGTGCTTTGGGCAGTGTGGGCAGGTGACAAGTCCTGCTGGAAAATGAAGTCAGCATCCCCATAAAGCTCGTCTGTGGAAGGAAGCATGAAGTGCTCCAAAATCTCCTGGTAGACGGCTGCGTTGACCCTGGACTTAATGAAGCACAGTGAACCAACACCAGCAGATGACATGGCTCCCCAAATCAACACAGACAGTGGAAACTTCACACTGGGCTTCAAGCATCTTGCAGTATGTGCCTCTCCATTCTTCCTCCAGACTCTGGGTCCTTGGTTTCCAAATGAGATGCAAAAGTTGCTCTCATCAGAAAAGAGGACTTTGGACCACTGAGCAATAGATCAGGTCTGTTTTTCTTTAGCCCAGGTAAGACGCTTCTGATGTTGTTTGTTGTTCAGGAGCGGCTTGACAAGAGGAATACAACATTTGAAGCCCATGTCCAGGATCTGTCTGTGTGTGGTGGCTCTTGATGCACTGACTCCAGCCTCAGTCCATTCCTTGTGAAAGTCCCCAACACTTTTGAATGGCCTTTTCCTGACAATCCTCTCCAGGCTGCGGTCATCCCTGCTGCTTGTGCACCTTTTTCTTCCACACTTTTCCCTTCCACATAACTTTCTATTAATGTGCTTTGAAACAGCACTTTGGGAACATCCAACTTCTTTTGCAATTACCTTTTGAGGCTTTCCCTCCTTATGGAGGGTGTCAATGATAGTTTTCTGCACAATTGTCAGGTCAGCAGTCTTTCCCATGATTGTGCTTCCTACTGAACCAGACTGAAAGACCATTTAAAGGCTCAGGAACCCTTTGCAGATGTTATGGCTTAATTAGCTGATTAGAGTGGGACACTTTGAGCCTAGAATATCGAACCTTTCCACAATATTCTAATTTTCTGAGATTGTGGATTTGGGGTTTTCATGAGCTGTAAGCCATAATCATCACAATTATGATACATCATGGCTTGAACTATCTTGCTTTGCACAACTATCTCATATATTAGGTTCCCCTTTTAGTTGCATTACTGAAATAAATGAACTTTTGCACGATATTCTAATGTTTTGAGTTTCACCTGTACAAGATCCAAATGTTCATAAACCATCTTTAATTTTCATCTGACATGCTGGAAGGAAGGAAAAGAAAAAGAAGGTGAGGAAGGAAAGGAAAAAAAACATTTTATCTCATCATTACATGTCATCTTGTCAGAAACTTGCTAAGATATTTTAAAGAAAAGAAAATTTTGCACTCTTCAATTCATTTACAATTTTGTAGAAATGTTCATGGTACTGTGCAATTTTTCATAATAAAGAGATATATTTCTATATATTCCTTGAATTTACTTGCATATATTTCTTTTATTTATAAACACTGATAGCAAGATCTGTTTCCGTAGATATAGATAGCCATGAAAAGAGAATGTTTTTTTTTTTCTTCTTACAGCATCATTCATTTTTTCTTTGCTAAGCAGTAAAAAAATTTGTAATGAACACATCATACTCATGATATCGATACATTATTCTGGGACATATACTCACAAATCAGGTGAATGGTTGCTCAAATAGGAAAATTGAATTTGACCAGATAATCAATAGGTCATCACAGTGAGGCTTAATAAATCAATTTAGGAGCCAAGTGTCTAGATTAGATGTCAAGGATAGTAATGGATTATAATGTCACTCATGAGGCCTGTTTCAATTGTAGATTTTAGCACCGTTCACATCATTATGACAGGTATTTTACTCTTTTCTTTTAAAGATATGTATAGTTTAACTGATTTCACTAGAATTTTTGTGAGAAAATTAATTCTTGTCAGACATGCAATTTTTGTCACATGTTAAAAAGCAGCGTTTTTCTTCTCCAGTGCATATATATGCAGTAAAGGAGAAGGATGAAGTTCTAAATAGACTAAACAGAGTAGTAGTGGGAGAAAAAAAATCTCTATCCTCTATGTTAAAATAAAGTTTCCTTTAAGACCAGCTTGCCTTCTAGTAAATTCATACCTAAAAGCATTGGTCCCCAACCACCAGGCCCCAGACCGGTACAGGTCCGTGGATCATTTTTTACCGGGCCGCAAAGAAGTGGGTGCTGCCATCTTGTTTCGACGGCGCTTGAGAAAGTGCTTCCGGGTGAGCTTGTCGGTTGTCGGTTGGAAAGCGGCATTTGGGTGCTGAAGGAATCCTCGCGCCTTAGTTTCATCGAGGGGGGCAGCGGCTTCGAACGAAGAGCCGTCCCGATGGCGGTGGAGTCTTGTGTTAGGAGGAGATTAAGAAAGAGCCCGAAAAGCCCATCGACAAAGGTACAAAGGAGGAGTTGAAGGTGGCGGGGAGAAGCAGGGGATGGCTGGCTGGCCGGTCGCTCGGCTCACCTTGCCTTGGTCGTGCATGCTGATGCCGGTACCTGTCCGTGGATCATTTTGTGATGCCGGTACCACTCCGTGTGACAAAAAAGGTTGGGGGCCACTGCCTAAAGGGATCCTCAGAGAGATGAAAAGGGAATGAGAAGAGGAACAGAAGAGAAAGTTTGATCTAGTGGTTAAGGCACCAAGGTACGAGGTGGGAGACTGTGAATTCTAGTCTTGTCTTTGCCATGAAAGCCACCTGGATGTCATTGGGCCAATGACACTATTTCAGTCCAAAGCACCTCACAGGTTTGTGGAGAAAATAGGAAGAGGAAGTTGCATATCTCTGCCACCTTAAGATACTTGTAAAAATAATGAAGGTTGGATAAAAATAAATAAATCCCCAAAGCAGTATCATGCTATTTGCAGTGCAAAACCTACTCATTTTGTATATACATTGTGACATCACACTTAACCTCAAAAAACAGTTTATGATAGAATGATGCAGTATTGGGCATTGATGCAGGAAACCTATGGAAGTGCTCTATGTTTACCTTCCAGCATGTTGGTTTTCACCTTCCCAAACACAGATTTTATAATATGGCAAGAAATATTGGGCGGGGGGGAGGGGGGAATCTTAATATGATTGCTCATATAAATTCAGATTAAAAGTACAACTCTACAATATGTATAATTCTAAAATTTGATTTCCTGCTTATTTGTTCAGTTCAGGCTTTAGCTTACAAGTGTTGAAAAAAAAAAGAATTTTAAAAAAACATAGAAATAGGTCTGTTTTCTTATAAAGAAACAAAAGACAGGAAAAAAAATAATAAACTTTAACAAGTTTATTATGAGTATATTATGTCTACTCATGCAATGATCAGTAACTTGTAAAAAAAAACATAAATTAAAATACAACATAATAAAGTTTTAAAATTCATTAGCAATCATTCTAATAACATGAACAAGCTGAAATTTCAATGTTGAAACTGAATATGGAAGTTTAAATGTTCTCAAAAATAATCACACTATATCTTGGAACACTCCAATGACTATTGTTAGAAAGCTATATTAAACATAGTAGAGAAATGAAATAAAGAACAGCTACCATTTGGTTGAGTAGATTCCTTTTTGTTTAATAAGCATAAGTATTTTGTACAATACAGATGACATACGCCCTTTAAGATTGATCTAATTTTATCCCACTCATTAATTCTTTTTTAAAAAATTTTCTTCTAAAACACAACTGTTACTGAGACTGGCTTGATATCACTGATTATGCCATTAAACACTTCATGACACAAGACTGGCTTATTTCCAGAATCATCTGTCATCATCAGCCATTCCACTATCCATGTTTGCAGCCTTGAGTTACTTACAAAGTAATAACATCAGGGCAAAAATCAAATAAATAAATGCATTGCTATCTCCTTTAAAAATATATTGAGAAAATAGCTACGATATGCAGCAAGGATCTTCAAACTTGGCAAGTTTAAGACTTGTAGACTTCAACTCCCAGAATTCCTGAGCTAACATGACTGGAGGAGGAATCCTGGGAGTTGAAGTCCACAAGTCTTAAAGCTGTCAAGTTTGAAGACCCTTTCAGTCACTAAGTTGTATCCAATTTTTTGCCACCCCATGGACCATAGCATGCCAGGCCCACTGATCCAGGCCCAAAGATACTAACTCAGGGATCCCCAAACTTGGCAACTTTAAGACTTGTGGACTTCAACTCCCAGAATTCCTGTGCTAACATGACTGGAGGAGGAATTCTGGGAGTTGAAGTCCACAAGTCTTAACATCAAGTTTGGAAACCTCTGATCTAACACTTTCTCTCTCTTTTTGCCTTTAATCTTTCCCAACATCAGGGTCTTTTCCAATGAGTCTTCTCTTTTCATTTGGTGGCCAAATTCTTTGAGCTTCAGCTTCACCATCTGTCCTTTCAAAGAACACTCAGGGTTGATTTCCTTTAGGATTAACTGATTTGAGCTTGCAGACCAAGGGAGCCTCAACAATCTTCTCCAGTATTCAAAAGCAAAAAGGAAAACTAGTTTGGGCAAAATGTGCTGAGGATGAGAATAAACAATGAAGAAGCAAAATGTACAGAATAATAGCGTGATTATTAATTATTAATATTTATCTCTTTTTTTAATCAAAGTGTTATAATTTTGAGGCAGTAACAATAGCACATATACTGCTGTGCAAGAACTACGTGGATGACTGTTAGATGGCACAATAAAGAGATACAGAAATATCTATTACTTCTTGGCATAATAATCAGGAACACAGATTTGAATTCTCCTTCTTGACACATATATGGGAAATGTTTTCAAGATCAAATTAATGAATAGGCAATCCTCAACTATTCATTTAGTGATTATTTGAAGTTACGACAGCACTGAGAAAAGTAACTTACGACCATTTTTCACACTTACAATCATTGCAGCATCCCCATGGTCAGGTAATCAAAATTCAGACCCTTGGCAAGTGGTTCATACTTATGACAGTTCCAGTGACTTGGGATCATGTGATAATATTTTGTGACTTTCTGACAATCAAAGTCAATGGGGAAGCTAGATCCATTTAAAGACCATGTTACTAACTTAAAAATTGCAATGATTCATTTAACAATTATGACAAGAAAAGTCACAATTAACTTACATCACTTAATTACTTGTCTCCCTTACCAACAGAAATTTGTAGCTCAGTTGTGGTGGTGATAAATTGAGGACAACTTGTATGGTTACAGTGGAACCTCTAATCACGAACGCTTCTGACCATGACCAAATGGGGTCCCGACCAAAAAATCCACAACATTTTTCAATCAGGCTGAAATTGATTGAAAAATCAGGTGGCGATCAAGCACAGCTGCGGCCAATTTCCTTTCCCTGCCAATTTCCCCTTCCCCATAATTTTTTTTTTTTGTAGGTGCATGTGCAGTTAATCTTGCTTCCGGTCACGACCAAATCAGGTTGCGGCCAAAGTTACGGAACAAATTATGGTTGTGACTGGAGGTTCCACTGTATTTTGAGAAAGAAAACAAATTTTAAAATTGTGTTTGAAAAGAACACAATTATTATAAATTACCAATTACTGTTTTTAAATGCTTATACTGAGAGTACATATTTTTTCACAATGCATATTGCAGAATGCATATTCGGCAGCCTAGGTAGCATTGCCAGGCCATAATGTGCATATTTTATATTTGTGAAAAGGTTCAATATTCTAGGCTCAAAGTGTCCCACTCTAATCAGCTAATTAAGCCATAACAACTGCAAAGGGTTCCTGAGCCTTTAAATGGTCTCTCAGTCTGGTTCAGTAGGAATCACAATCATGGGAAAGACTGCTGACCTGACAGTTGTGGAGAAAACCATCATTGACACCCTCCACAAGGAGGGAAAGCCTCAAAAGGTAACTGCAAATGAAGTTGGATGTTCCCAATGTGCACATTAATAGAAAGTTATGTGGAAGGGAAAAGTGTGGAAGAAAAAGATGCACAAGCAGCAGGGATGACCACAGCTTGGAGAGGATTGTGAGGAAAAGGCCATTCAAAAGTGTTGGGGTGAACACAAGGAGTGGACTGAGGCTGGAGTCAATGCATCAAGAGCCACCACACACAGACAGATCCTGGACATGGGCTTCAAATGTCATATTCCTCTTGTCAAACCGCTCCTGAACAACAAACAACGTCAGAAGCGTCTTGCCTGGGCTGAAGAAAAACAGACCTGGTCTGTTGCTAAGTGGTCCAAAGTCCTCTTTTCTGATGAGAGCAACTTTTGCATCTCATTTGGAAACCAAGGACCCAGAGTCTGGAGGAAGAATGGAGAGGCACACACTGCAAGATGCTTGAAGTCCAGTGTGAAGTTTCCACAGTCTGTTGATTTGGGGAGCCATATCATCTGCTGGTGTTGGTCCACTGTGCTTCATTAAGTCCAGGGTCAACACAGCTGTCTACCAGGAGATTTTGGAGCACTTCATGCTTCCTTCCGCAGACGAGCTTTATAGGGATGCTGACTTCATTTTCCAGCAGGACTTGGCACCTGCCCACACTGCCAAAAGCACCAAACCTGGTTCAATGACCGTGGGATTACTGTGCTTGATTGGCCAGCAAACTCGCCTGATCTGAACCCCATAGAGAATCTATGGGGCATTGCCAAGAGAAGGATGAGAGACATGAGCCCAAACAATGCAGAAGAGCTGAAGGCCGCTATTGAAGCATCCTGGTCTTCTATAACAGCTCAGCAGTGCCACAGGCTGATAGCTTCCATGCCACGCTGCATTGAGGCAGTAATTGCTGCAAAAGGGGCCAAGTACTGAGTACATATACATGCTTATACTTTTCAGAGGTGCGATATTGTTCTATGTACAGTCCTTGTTTTATTGATTGCATGTAATATTTTAATTTTCTGAAATTGTGGATTTGGGGTTTTTATGAGCTGTAAGCCATACTCATCACAATTATGACAAATCACAGCTTGAACTATCTTGCTTTGCATGTAATGAGTCTATCTCATATATTAGGTTCACCTTTTAAGTTGCATTACTGAAATAAATGAACTTTTGCACGATATTCTAATTTTTCGAGTTTCACCTGTATGTTTAACTTTTTTACTTATTATTTTATGACTTATGAACAAATCCTTCTGTTTCCTTTATTTGGTATGCGTTTGATAGAGTCCATTGATTTAATCAACTATCTCTATCATCTATCTATCTATCTATCTATCTATCTATTTATCTATCTATCTATCTATCTATCTATCTATCTATCTATCTATCTATCTATCTATCTATCTATCTATCTATCTATCTGTATCTCAAATAGCACAGCCTTTCTTTTTCAGTTTTGTGCTCAAGAGAGA
The DNA here is from genome assembly GCF_049901735.1 of Notechis scutatus. Lineage (NCBI taxonomy): Eukaryota > Metazoa > Chordata > Lepidosauria > Squamata > Elapidae > Notechis > Notechis scutatus. Next base: position 63,437,197 of record NC_142012.1, on the reverse strand, counting down.
AGCTTTTAAGAAGACATATTCAAGGACAAAGCAGCAATGATAAATGACTCTAATAATATCTGAAAAGGATTCAGCATATGAAACACTAGCAAGAATACTAATCACATTTATTCTTATGTGTGTCCTTTTAAGGAAATTCATTATGCAAAAAGAGGATTTAATATAGGGAAACACAGAATGTTTGAAATACCTGGGATAAATACTGCAAAGGGAAATTAAGTTAATAGGACCACTTTGAAGACTCTGAATGGAGATAATTAAAACAGACTGTGAAAATATAAATCTATGACAATAAGCACCCTAACTAAAACATGGAGGCATTTTATATACTGTATTATTAGTGTTTCCAATATTATCCTTTCTCTTCTGGACTAGATATCAATTTTTAAAATTAAGCTGCTGTTTTGTGGAGCATGAAGATGGAAGTGCACACTCTTGTTTCATATCTCATAGTAAGTCTTCAACAACTGGAAGCTTTTTAGTCTCAAAAAACTTGAAAGGTTTCCAAATTCCAATCTGCTGATTGGAGAAGGTTACATTAGATTAGTCTTCTGTTGTATACCCTTCCATTTCTCTACTCGTGTATGTGTTTTCCTAGTATCTCAAGTAAGTTGACTTTCTAGGGCTATATGAGGGGATTACTGATGCTGAATTCCTGCAAAGCATGGCTCTGTCCATGCAAGATACATGTGTCCATAGACAGAATAAGTGGCAGAAGCAATGGATTCCAGCAATGGAATTTTATTTTTTTTAATTAAAAGTTTTATTTATTTATTTTTATTTTTACACATCTCTTCACGTGAGCAACATGATTCCGGATTATAATACTTGTACATAGTCATACTTTCATTTCATATCATCTCATATATCATTATGCATTTCACTCATCTTTAAATAAATTTGCATTTCATATTTCAATTCATTAGTTCGATATCAATATCATTTCATCCACACATAGGTTTTCAATTCTTTATCCCCTATTATTTCCATCTTCAGCCTACCACTTATTTTATTTTACATTACACATTATTATTATCCTTTATTTTCTCTAAGCCGATATATAATAAACAATCTAAAAAAAGTAAAAGTAAAATAAAGCCAATGTATTTAGGATCCACGTGGTGTTTTCCATTCTCCTACTTTAATCATAATAAAATATTCTCATTATACACTTCTAATATCCATTAAATAATCAACTGTATATTGTAAATGTATATATTTTAAGATATCCCCCCCCACCCAGAAAATCACTAGAGTAACTTCTTAATATGTCTCATTTTATCTTCACTTTACTTATAATCATTAATAATCATGTTTTCCTTCTTTTCCCGTTAGCCAAAATTTGTCTATATATTTTAATTCATTTCCATTCCTGTTTTTAATCCTCCAAAGAAAGGGTTCATAACAGCATAATTCATATACAATTTGTATTCATATATATATATATATTCCGGGTTTGGAATCTGCTCCTGTGGCAGATATGAGTTCGAGCGACGAGGATATGGCAGCAAAATATGAGCCGGCATTGCTTAGTGACTTGGATAGTAGCCAGGATGAGGAGATGGATTTAACAAGGGGAGATAAACCTGATTTATTGGAGTTGTCAGGACCTTCGACCTCCTCTGGTTCTTTATCTGAGCAGCAGCCGGGAATGGCTCACAAGGAAGGCATGCGAGAGTTTTCCAGCGGGGAAGACAACTTGGAGAACTTATGGCTTGACATCAGAAATAGAAGGAGGCTGAGACGCCAATCTCAGTTAGAAAGGAGGCGTCGAGCCAGTAACTAATTAGGGAAATTAACACGCTCCATAAGTGGATAAAAGGACATGGCTGGGCTGGTGGAATTCGCCAGAAGCAAAGTGACTAAATGGGAGTGAAGACATGCAGCAAACTCTCTGAGGCTTGTGAATTACTGCCACGCCAGGATTGCCGGACAGAGTGTGGATTTATCGATGTGTATTGGAATTACTTCAGCCGTTCTCTTGTGGGGGTTTGTTTTTGATTTGAGTTAATTCTGAAACGGCTGAATTTTGTTTTGCTCACCTGAAATTAAAGGGGAGACATAACATATATATATATATTCTTAAGTTTTCGCGGGTACTTACATGTATGGCATTCAGCTTTGTTTGGGTATTTTCCCACGTCATAGTAGTGGTGCTTTTAAAGTTGTAGCAACGTTTCAGCAGAATCTCATCTGCCATCATCAGGCTTTTGTATAGTGTTCGTCTGTGAGTTAGACTTTTACAGTGGTTTCAGATTTAAATTTGGGGCAGTCTATTGCTGTGCCAGAATGGTTTTTTTCTTCATCCTGATTGGTTGAGAGTCTTGGTCTGTGTTTATTGGTCTTGGAGTTTGCTGTGTTCTGCTTCTAATATCTTCTGTCTGTTTTTTTGGCTCTTTTTGTATCTTGATTGGCTGGCAACATTGTGTTACTTTATTGGAGGCCTTTAGTGCAGCTTGGCTTCGGGTAAATGGACGGCTATCTTTAGTTAGGAAGCTGGGTTTCATCTGGGTGCCTGGTTGGGGTGTGTTTGAGCTGGAGGTATCAGGGGGGGATCTGTTTGTGCCCAGGTGTTTGCCTGGCTTGTGGTGTGGAGATTTTTTTGTTTGTGAGTGCAGGCTTCCAAATGATTGACAGCCTGGTGGAATCATCTCTTCTGTTCATGCTTTCTGGTCTTTTATGGCTTCTCTGATGATTCTGTGGCTGGGATTTTCCAGCCACCGGTCATAGAATCAACTTCAATGGCACCAAAATTGTTTTCTCACTCATACACGAAAAGAGAGAGAGAGAGAGAGAGAGAGAGAGAGAGAGAGAGAGAGAGAGAGAGAGAGAGAGAGAGAGAGAGAGAGAGAGAGAGAGAAAGAAAGAAAGAAAGAAAGAAAGAAAGAAAGAAAGAAAGAAAGAAAGAAAGAAAGAAAGAAAGAAAGAAAGAAAGAGATTACTCATGGTTTGCATGTCTACAGCAGCATAGAATAATAAGATTATGCAGATTAATATGTGACCAATTCTAACATTATAGAGCAGTGGAGTTTCAAGAAAAGTGTACAATTTAGCCTCATAGGAAAGAAACTTTGAAATGAGACTTCCGATTTTTGCATTTCAATTTTAAACTAAAGGTTAGATTTAACATCCCCACTTGTATCCAAGTAATTTCACAGGTACCTAGTCGCACAAGCACCTCATATTCAGTTTCTAATTTTCTTAAGCAATAATATTTCTTTATATATATATCTCATTTTCCCCAATTTACTTATTCTGTATGTTACACTGTGCAGTTCTGTAATAAAATGAACTGACTACAATAGTTTAATTACAGCATCTAATTTCCACTTAGGAAATCAGGCTTTATTCACATTATATCTTACTTTCCTCCTAAGATGGGCATGCTTAACGCTAGAAAAGATTAATTGTTGAAGGCATTGTCTCAATGCAAAATAAAAGGTTCAAGGAAACACCTGATCAAGGATTTTTTAAAATTATTAATGTGTGCCAAATGTTTTCTTTTAAGCTCTACAACTCCATCTTCTGGCTTGTTTGAGAAGAAAGCCTCACTGAATAGAACAGGTAAGGATTGGGGTTATGCTAAAACTGATACTTAAGGAGAGGAATTTTAGTGACAATGAAGGTTATTTCATCACAAAGAGGAAACGTTTCTATTTCTTAGAGCCTAATTTAAATTAATTTCCAAACATTTTCAAATATGATAGAACAGCTGCTTCTATTTGGAATGTCTCATTTTACTCCCATTGATCAAATTTAAAAAAATGAAAGAACATAAATTATGATGAATATAAGGACCAATCGATGTCATTCTCCTTCCAGACATGGTTAAGCTAGGCTGAAAAAGATATTTGACAAAACACTAATACTGAAGAGGCCCTATTTTAGCCATAACTAATTTAGTTATTGTTATATATAACAATGATCTGTGCACTTAGAAAATTAAAGCATTCTTTAATGGCTAAAGTATCATCACTTCTCCCTTTCCCAGATGTTAAGGTTTCTGTGTCACAATGAAGTGAAGTGGAAACAGACATATAGTAGATAAATCAGATAAATTAGTCAGTAAATGAAAATGAAATACTGGGCCAACATTTTACTTTGGCACATTTTATTACATGTCAGCATTTGGGATTTGGCCAATTAATGGTTTGGGAGCAGCCATGCTGTCCCTGTTAAAAATGTGGGCTGTTTGAGAGATTTTCCCTCGTGGTAAATGTTCAAACTATAATTCAGGCAGTTTTCTGAATTGCGATGTGGATCAGCAGTGGTATTCAGTAGGTTCAGACCAGTTCTGGAGAACCAGTAGAGGAAATTTTGAGTAGTTCAGAGAACCGGCAAATACCACCTCTGACTGGCCCCGCCCCCATCTATTCTCTGCCTCTGGAGTCCCAGCTGATTGGCTGGGTTTTCTTTTGTTGCCCTGCATAGGACAACGGAGCTGGAAAGCAGGTTAGTGGGGTGGGGTGGGAATGGAGATTTTGCAGTAACCTTCCCCCAGGAGTGGGGAAGGAATGGGGATTTTACAGTATCCTTCCCCTGCCAGGCCCACCAAGCCACGCCCAACAAGCCACACTACACCCACCAAGTCATGCCCACAGAAACAGTAGTAATTTTTTTTTTAATCTCTGATGTAGATGCTGTCTCTTTTTTTCTCATTTAAAGAGAAAATTGAATTCTTGATGTCCTTCAGTTTTAGTGCTAAGAATTGTGTTCCCTAATCTCACTTGCAGACCCCTTGTTAATTGTACATGGTAGTGCAAATTGTGCTGCATTTCTAATATTTTTTTAATTTTTTTTTTTTGCTAGCAACATTAAGTATCGTAATGATTCCAATCACAGAACTAAATGCACCCTGGCCTCCTCTGCTTAATATCACCATACCCACTGAGATGTATAGTTCACGCAGCTGTATTTTCAGTCTGTTTTCAAACTACAGCATAAGAGAAGTTTCATCATATTCTGAGTCATGCACAGAGCTCTACAGAACAAAGAAACCCATTCCATTCTCTTGATTGGCAGGCAATGTTGTACTCCTGCGAGGAAGTGCTGCCAATTTAGAGTGATTATTCTATGAAATAGCTGGCCCGAGTAAAAGAATATTAATGGGACCTCTAGACACTAATTTAAAACTAGGGTGTATCTTTTCAGTTTCAAAGATGAAAAATACCAAACTCTGTGTCTGTAAGCATGAAGAAATCTTCTTTGCAAGATAGAAGAACACAGCTTGGTTTTTCCATCTTGCTACGATCCAAGTTAATATGTAAATACTTGTATCATTAATCACACCTACAGGAGAGAAAGAAGGGAAACTAGTTGGGTTGGATTGTAGTGTACCCATTCAGTCATCAACTGCATATGTTGACTTCAAGGGAACCTGGAATGCAGTTCATGACTCACAACAATTGAAATGAGACCTCCTTGGGGCTCTCTGAAGTTGCTTGTTTTCTTGAAGATATTTCATTACCCTAACTAGATAACACTAGCACTGGTGATGTTGCCTAGTTACGGAAATGAAAGGTCTACAGGAAAACAAGCAAGCTCAGAGACACCAAGAGACCACCTCACAACAATTGAGCCAAAAATTTCTGTGGCTAAGCAAAGCATATATAGACATTTGCATACTCGTAATACTTCATTCTGATTGGACGGCCACTGCCACCCATCGATTGGTTGTTTAACAACAGTTGCGATTTGTCCGCCTGACGGCGGGAAGTTTAAAAAGATGTCATTGGCCGCGAGCCGCGAGCAACCGCTATAAAAGAGGCTGCCGCGGCTCCGGTTTAGTTGAAGTTACTGAGAGCTAATAAAGAGCTGAACTCAACCCTGGTCTCGAGTCTGATCTTTTCCCACGACAGAACAAAGCAGTTATTAAGTAAGTTTGGCTTCACATTGCAACTATCCCAGGGCAGGAACTCTATTGAATTCTACTATATAGTGCAATATTAATGCAATATCAGGGGTTTTCAATTCAATGTATAGAGTGTGAAGGAGGTGTGTTTGTGTTTATTTTCGTAGTCATAATATACACTGAAGATGGTATTTAATTTCATTGTACGAGGTGCAATGACAATAAACTAAAGTAAACTTAAAGTAAAGTAAACTAAACTAAAACTTTTTGTCATAGTTGTGAAGTGACTAATTCTAGTTGTTAAGGGAACCATGTGGTCCTTAAGCAAATCTGGCTTTTATTGACTTAGCTTGTCAGAAGCCAGCTGGGAAGGCTACAAATGGTGATCACATGCCCCCAGGATAGCACATGTGTCATAAATACAGGCCAATTGCCAAGCATCTTTGCAGCGGTCCGCATGGTTTTGTACAGACTTCGGTGTGAAGATGTATCACGCCTCTCCTGCAGGAACTGCATTGTTTGCCGATCTGCTTCTGGGTGCAATTCAAGGTGCTGGTTGTCACCATTAGAGGCCTTCACGGCTTGGGACCAGCTTATCTGAGGAAACGTCTCTTGCCGGTCACATCTACTCGACCTACCAGAGCGGGGAGGCATGGAATATTGCGAGTCCCATCCCCTAGGGAGATACATGTGGTGGGATCCAGAAGAAGGGCCTTCTCCATGGTGGCCCCTGTCTCTGGAACATCATTCCTCCAGAAATTAGAATGGCCCACACTCTAGCACTCTTCCAGAAGACGCTGACAACCTGGTTCTGCCAGCGGGTCAGGAGAATGCAAAATGGGATGGAGCCCATTGGATGGCTAGTGTGATATGTTGTCGCTGGGGTAGGGGATTATTTTATTATATTATTTTATTTACTCTCTCTTTTATTAGTTTGTTTTTATATGAGGTTTTGTATTCTTGTAAACCACCTTCAGTCACCATGTGCAAATATGTGGAAAGTTGCAAATAAATAAATAAACCCTAATTTTGATCACATGACCATTGGAATGCTGCAATGGTCATAAGGGTGAAAACTGTCACTATTTTCAATGCCGCTGTAACTTTGAATGGTCTCTAAATGAATGTTTGTAAATCAAGGACTACCGGTAATTACATTTTATTGTTTTCACGTATAGATTATCTTAATTGCCCTATAGTTCATTCTTATCTATTGCACCTTCCTCAAATTCCTTCCTCTAAGCTGCTAGAGGAAAGGTTGCTTTGTTTATTTCATAGTTTTCTTTTAAATTTATTTATTCATGATCCCCATGAACAGGGAGCAGTGCACTTAGCACTAGTGGTGGGATTCTCAATTTTTTACTACTGGTTCTGTGGGCATGGCTTGGTGGGCGTGGCATGGCTTGGTGGGCATGGCATGGCTTGGTGGGCGTGGCATGGCTTGGTGGGCGTGGCATGGCTTGGTGGGCGTGGCTTGGTGGCATGGCAGGGGAAAAAAATCCCCATTCCCTTCTCAGTCCTGGGGGAAGGTTATTGCAAAATCCCCATTCCCTCCCCAGCCCACTAACCTGCTTTCCAGCTCCATTGTCCTGTTCAGGGCAACAAAAGAAGACCCAGCCAATCAGCTGGGACTTGGGAGGTGGGGAATAGATGGGGGCGGGGCCAGTCAGAGGTGGGATTTGGTGGATCTCCGAACTACTCAAAATTTCCGCTACTGATTCTCCAGATCTGGTGAGAACCTGCTGAATACCCACCTCTGCTTAGCACTTTCTTGTCACTCGTTGTCTCCATGCACCACAACTCTCTCTATAGGTAGTTCTAGACTTGCGACCACAATTGAGCCCAATATTTCTGTTGCTAAATGAGTCAGCTGTTCAATTAATTTTGCCCCATATTACAGCCTTTCTTGCCGCAGTTGTTAGCTCCTAATACAGTTGTTAATTGAATCTGCAAAAGGGAATGACATGGCCCCAGGACACTGCAACCATCATAAATATGAGTCAGTTGCCATATGTCTGAATTTTGATCTTGTGACCCTGGAGATGCTACAATGGTCGTAAGTGTGAAAAATGGTCATAAAACACTTTTTTTCATTGCCGTTGTAACCAAGTGAACTGTTATAAGTTGAGGACTTCTTGAATGAGAGCAAGTGCCTGATAGAATATCACCTTCAATATATTTCACTACTTTGCCAGAAACGTCCTTCCCATTTGGGTTCAGTACTAAAGTTTCATTTTTGGAAATTATTAAAATAAAGTGCAAAGAAAGTGATTTGACATTAAAGCTGAATTGACTTTAAGGTGTCATCTCAGTTTAGTACATTGTCCGCTTTGATCATAAATCCAATGAATAGGAAGAATGCTATCACTAATTTGTGCCAGCTTAATAAAATAAAATAAAAAGTCATTTTATGGGATTTCAGACTAACACCACACATTAGTTATCACTAATATGCTTATTAATAATAGTTTCTTACATTTTTAAAAGAAAAGTTAAAGAACGATGCTGTTTAAATACCGGATAAAATAACTAATAAAAACTATTTTCATTATTTCATATTTTGACTGAGTACAACAATACTGAGTCATCAATGAATCTCTATGTTTCTTTTACTCACAACGTTAAATACTTTCATGTTCATGTTCTCAACAAATCAGAATGAACAGGGAGAAAACATGCAGAGTTCCAAATGTAAGAAACTGGCCTGCAGAAGTGTAATTCAAAGACAAAATATGCAAAATTTGTATAGAAAAAAAAATCTTTTAGATAACTTGCATATATAGGCACTCAGTCCTAAATAGAATAACATCAAAATGATAGAGAAAAGTCAAAATTATATCCATTGTGATGCAATAGGACAAATTTATTAATTTATTTATTAAATCTTTATGCGATCCACCTCTTTATGGGCATATTCCATCCATTTTCTTATTACATCATAGTATCACCTGTAAGTATATAAGATATGGTATTTGTTTCATGGACCATGTTTTGCCAGCCTACCATTCCTCCTCCACTAAAATAAAGATAAGCAAGAAATTTAAAGAGTGACAATTAAGCATTTATTTTGGCCTGAATATTATTGTAATATATTATTATTTTTAGTCACACAGTCAACCAAATGTTTAGGTTGTATCTGGCATTGTTATATAGCAATAGCAATTAGACTTATATACCGCTTCACAGTGCTTTATAGCACTCTCTAAGCAGTTTACAGAGTCAGCATATGGCCCTCAACAATCTGGGTCCTCATTTTACCCACCATGGAAGGATGGAAGACTGAGTCAACTTTGAGCAGGTCAGGATCGAACTGCTGGCAGTTGGCAGAATTGACCTGCAATACTTCATTCTAATCACTGTGCCACCATGGCTCTACTAATTAAAAACAATTAGTACTAAGCTTTGTATAAAATACTGTGTGTAGGTGATTAATAAATATTTATCGATGTATTTCTTGCACAAGTAGCACATGTGCATGGACGTTTTTTCTGTATGTGTATGTGTGTGTGTATGTATATGTGTGTGTGTGTGTGTGTGTGTGTGTGTGTGTGTGTGTGTATGTATGTACATGTATATAGGGGGGCTGGAGGCTAAAACATATGAAAAACGGTTGCAGGAACTGGGTATGTCTAGTCCAATGAAAAGAAGGACTAGGGATGACATGATAGCAGTCTTCCAATATCTCAGGGGCTGTCACAAAGAAAAGGGAGTCAAGCTATTCTCCAAAGCACCTGAAGGCAGGACAAGAAGCAATGGGTGAAAACTAATCAAGGAGAGAAGCAACTTAGAACTAAGGAGAAAGTTCCTGACAGTTAGAACAATTAATCAGTGGAACAACTTGCCACCAGAAATTGTGAATGCTCCAACACTGGAAGTTTTTAAGATGTTGGATAACCATTTGTCTGAAGTGGTGTATATGTGTGTGTGTGTGTGTGTGTACGTACACATATACACACACATACATACATCTATCAGATCCTTTCCAAGGCAGATATTTGGTTATTAATATTATTAATAATATTAATATTATTAATAATATTAATAGTATTATTAGGTTGTTATGTAACATTACACAATCAGTCAGAAGTTCATTATTATTATTCAGTGGCTGAGGTATTTGTTTCAAACTTGGCTATACTGATAATTTTATGAGCCTTAGGAAATAAAAATTAAACAGGAAATCCCTGTTGCATTTTTCAATCCAAAAGGCCCACCCAAGCTGTGTCTGTTTCACCAGCGGGACTTAACTAATCCCTTTGCTGTAGATTTTGTTGCCAAATTCTTTCTCTACGCTCTTGCGTTTAATCCCCATTATTTGTTCTGCCCAAAGGCCAACAGCCAGAATCAAATAATGCTTTTTTTAAAAAAATAATAATACTCTTCACTACTCGTCTGGTAACTTAGAAAGGATAACTGTATAGCTTATGCAACATTAACCTTGACTAGAATCTTGCAGAAAAGGGATTGCAGGTTGAAGAAAAGCTTTAGTATTTGACACCTGCTCCAAAGCCAAATGCTACTCCTTGTATTGTGTTCTGTCATTAAATTCATTAGGCATGAATAAGAAGTAAAGACCTATGTGTGATAAACTGGTAGAGGTTAGGAGGGAAAAGAAATACCAGGCAATGGAAACAAGTTGCTATTAGCAACAGGTTTGGGAGAGATCCAGGCAAGGCAAAATCAGTTTATGATGTACAAAAAACATGTTTCTTCCTCCATAAACGTGTTTTACAATCATTGATTGAGGTCCCTTTAAATGTTCAGAGAAGGTGAAACATGATTACTGGTGCTGAATCTGTTACATGCATTCAACTGAAACTCAGAAAGAGAGCATGCATTCAAGGACTTTAGGAAGATCAGAAATTGGTAGAAGTGATTTTATGTAGATGACTAAGGTATTTAAATAGGGGTGCAGTGTCTCAGTGGCTAAGATGCTGAGCTTGTCAATCACAAAGATCGGCAGTTCGGCAGTTCAGCAGTTCGAATCCCTCGCGCCGAGTAATGGAGTGAGCTCCCGTTACTTGTCCCAGCTTCTGCCAACCTAGCAGTTTGAAAGCATGTAAAAATGCAAGTAGAAAAATAGGGACCACTTTGGTGGGAAGGTAACAGTGTTCCGTGCGCCTTCAGCGTTTAGTCATGCCAGCCACATGACCACGGAGACGTCTTCGGTCAGCTTTGTAACTGAGATGAGCACCACCCCCTAGAGCCAGAAACAACTAGCACGTATGTGTGAGGGGAACCTTTACCTTTTAAGGTATTTAAGGACCATCTTCTCTGTCTAGAAAGCTCACCTTTTCCACAAAGAAGTAGTCCACTCAACCTGTTCAGCACAATATCTTTGATGATCTCCCCAAAATGCAGACATCGACAGATAACGTTCTTCAGTTTTATCTTTCTTGAAGTTAGGCTAGCCAGTTTACTATTGCCTTTCCAGAAGGTATGGCAGTCTGAAATATTTCTGAGAGCATTTGGCGACTGAGCTTGTCAGGGTTGTATTATTTATAGTTCTTTCTCTGTACCTCATCATCATCAGGTGTTTTACATTTATAATGTCTATTTGATATGTTGCATGACTTATATTTTGTCAGAAATTGCTACTGAAGTCTGAATTTGATAAAATAACTAATTATTAATTACCGTCCCTTCTTTCCCTAGAATATTTCTGAGCATTATTTTTTAATGGCCAACGTCTGTAATATTTTTGTTGGTTGTTTTGTTCTGACAAATATAACTCACATGACCCCCGTAGAAATAATACTTTGAAAAAGTGAAGAAATCATGAAATGTCAGCATTTTCCATATAATCAGAAGTCAGAAACAATGGAATTTTTTAAAATTCCACTTCCCTTTCTAGGTCCTCTATCCTTTGTCTCAGGGTTTGTTCTGCCTGATCATAGTCCAACTTGAGTATTGAGGATGGAGAAAAGCCTAGTTTAACGAAGTTGAACTCAACAGCCCTGATTCATGAAAAGGACAATTTATCTTGGAAGATTAAAGGTATGAGGCCTTGGCGAAAGAAATTATATTTTAGCCAAAGATTTAAGCAAACCATACAGATTCTTGCTTCAACCTTGATCAATCCTGTTCTCCAGGCGAAGGAGTGTTTTTGAAACATAACAAGGATTCTGGAGAATTGCTCTAATAAATTTGGATTGAACTCTTTGTAGAGATGTAAAACAAGAAGCGGAGGGTCTGAACAGGGTCCCATAAAGAAGCTGTGCTAGTGGCTTGGCCTGAAAAAGCTTAATTGCAGCAGGCACATAATATCTTCCCTTTCAGCAGAAAAGTTGGATAATAGCACTAGGTGCTCTTTGGCCAGAAGCAGCTGCGCATTCATAATGTGCTTTTCTTAAGCTGATGGCATGACTACACCTAGATACTTAAAGGTGGCCAATTGCACTATATTATGTCCATTGAGATACCATGAATGGAGTTTTGGTCATAAATTTAGTTTTCTGGTAGTTTATGCCCAAATTGTCATTATTACAATACTGGACAAGGACTTGCAAGACTCTTTTAAGACTTACAGAAAATCCTGGAGAGGATTACTGCATCATCTGTGTAGAGCAGCAGGACAAGGGTTCAATCCCTTATTTTTGGCAGGTGTAATTTGATATACTGTATTTAATGATTTTACCATATCACTAATATAGAAATTGAAGATCAAGGGGGCCAAAATGTACCCCTGTTTAACCCCCTTTTGAATTGGACTGACCTCAAGAGAGATCCTTGCATGTTACATTAACCCTGAGGGATGGTATTGATATGTAAGGCACATTATAAATGGCGAAGCCTTTGATCAATTGAAGCAGCTTCCATTTTTTCCTATAGCTTGGTCATGGTAACCATATCAAAGGCTGCCTTGAGATTTATAAAGGAAGCATATAATGATACAGTTCTATTGGATGCATATTTTTCAATTAAATGATAGAGGACCAAACATTGTTCAATGGTGCATCTCCCCTCTCTAAACCTGGCTTGTTCTTCAACTATCAAATTGTAATGATCCAGCCATTCCTCGAGTATCTTGGATGTGTTTGGCATAAAGTTTGCTAATGATGTTTAGCAGACCTATTAGTGTATAATTATCAGGATTATCTATTTTTTCTTCTTAAAAATTGGGACAAGTATCTCCAGGCCCCACTCCTCTAGGACATATTAAATAATATAGGTGAATAGTGCCACCAGGATTGGAATCCACCACTCATAATTTTGTTCAGCACTTTAATAAAAATGAAATTGGTTCCTGGGATATAATCAATTTGAGATTTTAGGAAAATACAACTGAATCTTAGGAAATTAATATTCTTTGTTAAAATGTTAAAATGCTACTTGTGTATAAAACCTCATAGTAATATATCTTCCTGGTTATATGGAAATTGATGACTGCATATCATTATTGATTATTTACATTATTTGATTAGTTATTTCCTGCATAACATGGTAAGTCACTTATTGAAGAAGTATACAAATTGATTTAAGTAAACATATAGTATTGAAAAAAGACCTAAAGATTCAGGTCAATGGTACTGTGATGATCCAGCTACAACAGGTCAACAAAACTTTGAGTATATTTATTTTGAACAGCTTTTACTTCAGATAAGCAATATTAAAAATTTTGACCTTTTTCTGAATTGAATTTCATTGAGTCTTATATATTTTTTATTTCAGTATTAATCTGCATAGGAAAATTAGTGTGTCTGTTTTACATTATTGATTTTTATCAATAATTTCCTGTGCAGATCAGGATTGGAATAAAAAACAAAAAAGTTCCATGAAATATTACTTGTTTGATATAAAAGTATTTGTCCCTATTGAGTGAGATAGATGACTTTGCAAATTTGATAAATAAAATAAAAACCTGTACTATTCAAAAATCACTTAAAAATAAAAGTAACAGAATATATGATTGGCATTTTTTTTGAAGGGGGTGGGTACACAATAGCTGAACTTCCGAAGAGATGCTTTACAGTTAGGGTAGAAGAGTTCAACTATTCTAACATTTGCTGGAAATCTAACTCTGCTAAGAGTTAGAGGTCCAATAAATCATAGTGCCCTTTTTCTAACAATTTCATTTGTCAGAAACTTGAAGGAGGAACAAGAAGATGAGGTCTCTAACCCAGACTTTACATCAACAGAGAGCAATTGGTTGAAGAAGTGAAAGTGACTAGAACCTTGAGAAAAAAAAATATTCATGTCATCCTTGAGTTCATTATATCAAAGGGAGGAGGGATGCAATAGTCAAAGCTGTGTACTGGGTTTCAGAAGAGCACATTTTGATGAATGCAGTTTAAAATGAGACCAGATCCAGCTGCTTGAAACCCTAAGGGGGGGAAAAAAACATCCAGGGAAGATTGAAAACCTGTAGCTAGATATTTCAGACGTAGCTGCAAACAATTCCTCCTAGAAATAACAAAAGGGAAACATCTAAATATGCCACTGTAGATACATAAAGAGCTTTCTAAGATTCTAAAACAACAAAGGGACATGTATAGGAAATGGAAGGGAAGGGATTATAAGCAAAGAAAGAAAGAGACAATTATCCAAAACTGTATGGATCCTATCAGAAAAAGAATGAGCTGAATAACATAAGCCTTACAGGAAATGCAACAAACAACAAAAAAAGCTTTTTCAGGTGTCAGAAGCAAAAGGAAAGGCAAATACGCAGAAAGTCTGATGTGAAGATTTATTAGCGATCGTAGCAGCAAGATTACAGTTACAACTGTAACAGCAAAAACTTTTATTATGTTTATCAGATTATAAATAGAAAAAAATAAAAATAGGGGAGGAAAAAGGAAAGGGAAAATGTATAAAGGAGTGGGGATGGGAATGGAGATTTTACAGTTCCTTCCTCTGCCATACCCGCCAAGCCACACCCACCAAGCCACGCCCACAGAACAGGTAGTAAAAATTTTTGGAATCCCACCACTGGTGGGCACCAAATATGCTGCTTGTTCACCTCCTTTGCATGGGTTTGGTTCCAGTTTGTGGTGATTTGGGAAGAAAGAACCCTGCTTTTCTCCTCTCCTGTTTAACATCTACATGTGACTTCTGGGTGAACTCATCTGTCACCCTGAGGTGAAGTATCATTGCTCAATTGTACATCTTTGCCGTTGGTGAATTATTATTTTTGTATTTTTCGAACTCATATAATAATCTCTTTTTGATTCTAGCTTCATTTAAGGATTTTAATATTTAATATCTCATTTATTATTTGTGGACACTTTTATGTGATATAAGTTTAAATTATGCAATAAGCCTAAAACCTGATTAATTTTTGATAGAAATAAAATAAATTTAATTCCTGATGCCCAAAGAGAAATTGAAAGAAAAATCTCTCTCTCTCTCTCCCTCTCCCTCTCCCTCTCTCTCTCTCTCTCTCTCTCTCTCTCTCTCCATACATATACACACACATATAATGAAAAGACAGGGTCTATATAATGTCAGAATATAAATTCAAAGAGAGGGATAGGGAGGGATAGAGAGAGCCATATAAATTTTCTCACAACATTTGCAAGAAATTTTGCCAAATTGTTTAATTCATCATTCTTTCCTTTTGCTTTGAAAAGTCTAATTCAAATCCTCCCAGGCAAATCAGATCATATTTCCATTGATTAATAATTATCTTTGGGGGTATCCCTAAGTTGTTAACTTTTTGGTACCTTAATAAAGCCCAAAGACTATAGATACAACCAAGCAGAACATATAGATTTTTAAGCACAAATGATTACTTTAAATTCCTGTTATTAATCCTGTCAATTTAAACATATAATGCTAGAACAGGTCCAAAATAACTTGGAAAAAAGCATGAACAACTCACAGAGCAAATATTCTATCAACCCCCTGCTACGGTGCATCTGAAAAATCCAAGTTAGTATCTCTGAAAAATCAAAGTTTAAAAATAGAACAAGATGAAATTATGATTTGTTTTGATGTCACAGCACTCATTACATCCATAGATCTGGAACTAGTGATAAAGAATCTGTCAGCCTTCAAGATCTTCTTTCTGCCTGTCATGAGTAACGGGGGAGGAAGGGAAACGGGCTGGAGACGTTACTAACTAATATTGTATAAACTGAGGAGGATTTCTATTTCTTGCTTGGCATTCTCTTCTCTGCGCAACTGCAAACCTTTATCTGAATCAGCCAAGGAGATGTCCACATGATGAGGTTCACAACTTTTAAATGGAAGAACAGTTTGAACTATTGGGGGTGGGACATTTCACTCCCTTGATATATGTGATGTACGTGCCTATTTCCTCAGATTCAGAATTCTCGTGTTGCTACCACTTGACTTCCAGTAAAAGATATCTTTTCTCTAACTACAAGAGTCTAAGTATTTCTTTCTTGGATTTTGAACGGAGCACCAGCTGACAGAATCCATGATAGCAGTACTACACAACACACCTGATCTAGCCAAATACACTCAAAATACCCAGAATCATGGAATTATAATCATGAATTAGTCCTCTGCTTTGGTCTTGGATGAAATAGCATGATCTTCCTTGTCAAACTGCCTAACTTAAATTTCCAGATGGATGAATTCTCATCATCTAAATTAAATTTAAAAAAGACTGAAGTTATTGTTTTTCATTTTGATAATTCTTCTCTCTAATCTCCCCTTGTTTCTTCAGGGCCTCTAGTCATTGTCTTCTGTGGTACATACATTGGGGAGCTTATACTATTTTAAAAAATTATCAGTATGTTATAGCCTTTCATATAAAGAACTTGTATTTGTCCATTTTAAAAATAATTTGTAAATGAATATCCTATTTCAGAAGCATCATGGCAATGGTTGTCCAAACTTTTGGTTTGCCTAGGCCACATTCAATGAAGACAAATTGTCTTGGAAGACATAAAATATGTAATATTAATGTATATAAAAATAGTTTAATAATGTTAAATGTTTATGATTTGGGGGGTCAAATTATTAGCTGTCCAGGATTCCATGGGTTCCATAGGTCTGATCTAGGCAGTTACTTGGATGTGGGCTTGCTGGATTATTGTAGTAGTAGGTTGGTCCCACTTTTGACTGTCCCCTACTTGACTCTACTTTCACAGTTCATAGTGAGTGGGAATATTTTGAAATAGATTGCTTCCAATGTACCAGAGGGTTGCAGTGGCCTAAAGGTGGATCTCTCGCCTCACAATCAGGTGGCTGTGAGTTCAATCCTAAGTAGAGGCATATATTTTTCTCTCTTGGAACAATGAAAATGTACCTGCTGAACAAAACTCCACATTGGTGACAGGAAGGGCATCAGGCCAGTAAACACTCAGCTCCATTCAATTTCCCAGACTCCACCCCGCCAGGGATTATGTGTCATTAAAAGAAGAAGATCTCTCTCAATGTACTCACATCTCACCTTTCCATCTTTCCCTGGTTTTTCAAGAGCACCATCCAGTTATATGTTATTGTAAACTTTCCAGAATTTGCCTAAAGGAATAGCCAGTTACTTCAGTAACTTTATACTGTTCAAGTTCTGTGGGGTTGGCTAAGTCATGAAATCAGAGACAGCTAGTGTGTCCCTGTGTTAAAATGTCAACTTGTATTTTTCCCCTGTATTTTCTGAGGTTGACTTTCTCTTAAATTATATCTAGAGTCTGAGTTCATGATCTTTACAAGGACTTTTAAAACACTAAATTTCACATAATCTTTAGGAAGCTGGAAAAATGTATTTCATTATTTATTATAAATTCATAATTTTGTATTTATTATTAAATTTATATGCCTCTTATCTCACTGTTGAGTGACTCTGGGTGGCAATATAACTAGATTGTGCTAGTTTTACGAAACAGTTATGTTGTAATTATATTATGTATCTATTATACTATGTAATAAAAGCTTTACATAGATTACGGTATTATTCAATTATGAGATGGATATATATTGTATATAATGTTGATATATCTTGCATATATAGTCTGGTTTCTCTTCAGATCATATAAATCTTTTGGCTACTATATAATTTTGATAAACCTGTATTGTACTGAGTTATAAGTGTGCACTGAATAAAGCTATTTTTCTAGTTTTTCATGAAAGAGAAAACAGTAAAAACAAAATGAATTGTAAATAAACAGAGTTGTTTACTTCTGGATTTTATCTTAATAAAATTGGCTAAAATTGTGCACAAACCATCTGAAGCAACTTAAAGATAAGATGAGATTATTTTAACACCGGTCTTTAAATAAATGATTAGGATAGAATCAATCATGGGGTATTTACAAGCTGTCTAATTAATTTTTAACAGGATTAAAGTGCTCAGAAGGATAAATGCCAACATATATGTTGTTGACATCAGTCAGAGGAATGTCATGCAAATCTAAAGTTCTGTATGCATTTCTGCTGTAAAGAGTTTGCAGATCAAATTTAGATGGGAAGGTAATAATCAAAGAAAGTTAGAAGGCATGAAAATATTATTTTAGGTAATAATCTCCTTAGCATCC
Source organism: Notechis scutatus (assembly GCF_049901735.1). Lineage (NCBI taxonomy): Eukaryota > Metazoa > Chordata > Lepidosauria > Squamata > Elapidae > Notechis > Notechis scutatus. The sequence goes on along the minus strand of NC_142012.1, from coordinate 63,418,903 downwards.
ATTTCTGTGCTTCTGCAAATCTGCAATTCCATTTATTTAAACTCTTTATGGTAACTAAAAACTAAAGGACTGATCTAATTGCTTCACAGATTTGAACAACAACAAGAAAGCAATGCTGCAACATTAGTACCAGGAACAGGTTAAAAGGAAGAGGATGGAAGGTCATCCAAAATTCATGGATCTTGAAGTTAATATTGTATAAATATTAAGATTTAAAGATCTAGAATTAGCATTCTAGATCTGACTATGGAGAAAGAAACCCAATTAAAGCACTGAAATCCTTTCTCTACAGTCAGACAATTTCAGCCTAACTTGTTCTTCTCAGGAAATACAGTAAATTCCATTAGAATTGCTCACACAAATAGACTTCATTATAACAGCAAATTCAGTAATTTCTATGTGCATTAATATTTTTTTTCTATTTAAATAAAAAAATGTGCTGGTTTATATACCTGGCTAAAATGATTGATTTCAATGTCAAGTTGACAGGATAAATTTCCAGTCATATTTCAATTCACAGTTGTTAGGGATAACATTGTTTACCCTAACTGGTTTGGGTAAAAATAATAAATAAGGAATCATGGTTTGTCAGATAAAGTGTATGTGACTTTAAGCTAAAGGAATGTAATTAAGGGTGCAGCTGTAAAAGTACTATATAAGCAGCAAGGCACTCTCTGGCTCTTACTGGCTGGCTTATTGAAGACTGCATTCTTGCTGGATTGGGGAGGAGAAGAAGTGTTGGATTACTTTGAAGATATTTCTCAACGGAGAGAAGATAAGTTTTGGACAGATTTATTATATGTGTACTGACACTGGCTATTCGACACGGACTTTGCAATTAGAGTATCACTGACAAGACTTGACTGAAATTGATATATGACTACTGGACTGTTTACATGACTATGCTATAATTCTTAAATGGAATAAATTATAATTTTGATAGCACAAGTGTATCTGTATTTTTACTGCGTGTTAACGAGAAGGCTTATCTCACACATTTACCTGTCTTCCTATCTGACTTCGCTGCACGTTCTGTTTAGTTTGTTTTCCTTAACACCTGTTGGGGAATCCAGGCTTAACAACAGTCATTCCAACTTTAGGTTTATTCTTTTTTTTTTTCTTGCTCTTGTAATAAATTTATCCTGAAAAAGCTAGATAAAGATACCATCTTCTCATTAAAATCCAAAGAAGTAGCAATAAAACAAACTGTTCTTCTAATCCTTTTGTTCAGTGATATTTTGAAGACTTAAGTAAGTCCATTAACTTTTCTCCATATGTTAATCATTAAAAGCTTAAATGCATATATTTTAAAATATAATTATTGGGCTATTTGGACTGCAGAGCATCTCCAGGTTCTCGGACCAATACTGACCCATTTCTACAGCGAGGTCAAAAATAAATGGCTGTATTTCCTCAAAGATCTTGAAAGCACATGGTTTAAAGATATTATTTAAGGTGCAAAGATTTTGGCTTATAAAGCAGGTCATTTGAATGTTCTGTCTATAAGAAAATGCTGGAGAATAATTAGCATATGTATTGGCCTTCAATATGAGCCGTGGCCAGAATCTTCCAACGCATATGCGTGCAATGTACTTGTGGTGTTTTTTTTTAACTTTTGGTAATTTGTCTTTTCATTTATGCAGGCTTATGTAGTACATGACCAACTAACTTAACAGGCTAATCTTGAAAGATTAAGCAGAGTCAGACTTGTTTGATACTGAATGACAGACCCTTAGGAAATACAAAGATTGTAATTAAGATTAGGGAATAGGATAAGACAATGACAACTACTTACCTACTACCATATTTAAAGTCCAATTCCCATTTAACAATAATTGTTTTATATTTTCTGAATATCAGCACATGTGCTAGAATAAGATCATGTTGAAGTAATCATTTAAAAGTTTAAACTCCCGGCCAAACCTTTAAGGGGAGCATTGAGAATAAATATGTCTATTTTCAAGAATAAAATATTTTTTTTCTGGGGTTGTTGGCAAACAATCATGACTGTCCTTTTTCTTGAATAATTAGTTTCCATTTTGTCTAAAATGATATTATTTGACAACATAATGTAGACTTTTCCAGACTTTAGGTATTCTGGAAAAATGGAAACAATGAAATATCTAAATCATAGGAATGGTCCATCCATTTTAATTTTAATGGTCCATCTATGGGAATTTCTGAAATTCTGAAGAATTGTTTTAGTTTATCTATAAAATAATGTCCACATGTCCAATTCATAGTTTCTGATGCATGAGTGAATAGTGACAGAAATATTTATTAACAGATATTTATATCTCAAGCTAAATTACTTGAGGAATATTTGAGTTTCAGAGAAATAAATTATTATGTTTTGACATCGGTATTTTAATTTGATTCCAAGATAGTTTGAATAAGCTTTAAGTTCTCTAATTAGCTAGAAAATCAACAAAGCTTAATAATTTATCTATCAGGCATAGGAATAAGGTTGAATGTTAATAACATGATTGTACATAGGAGTAATAGAATGTTTATATCAAGTTTATATAATATGCAATGGAATGCACCACACTATTTCCTTGTCTGTCTATTTAATATCCATAAAGAACAATATGCAAAAGGAAGAGAATTTACTAAATGCATTTCACTCAGATAGTTAGGTTTTAATATACCATAATTCTGGACCAAGATTACAAAGAATCAGTAAATATGTAATAGTGCATTTTGATAGAAATTATGTCAAAGAGTTTTATGTCTAAGATGGCATAAAATCAAGCTTTACTAAGTGAATAAAAGCATACCAAGTAAATTTCATCAGAAGTCTTCCTCATTTCTTTTACATGTTGAAAGCTTTCAGGTAGAAAGTCAGTGGGGAAGCCAGCAAGAAATTATAAGTCCAAGTACAGCATACATGTAAGTGGCTGCTGTTGGGTGGTAGAAAGAGCAAGGGGGTACATAGGAGGTGGTCAGGAATGGTATATTTGGGGTGCACAAAACGTGTTGAAAAGTCAGGATAGATTTGTGGGTGTAGGCTGTGGGTGTAGGCTACAAATGCCACACATCATGAGGGTCAGGTAGCGAGTATGGGTTGGTCCATTGGTCAGGGACAATGCCCAGAAATGTATGTGAGTGCTGCATGGGTCAGGGAAGGCATGCAGCAGGAAATACACACAGGTGGCAGCATAGATTGGGAGTGCATGTTGAAGGTGCCATCAACCAGGAAGTATACATGGGAATTAGTTCTTTCTTTCCTTCCTTCCTTCCTTCCTTCCTTCCTTCCTTCCTTCCTTCCTTCCTTCCTTCCTTCCTTCCTTCCTTCCTTCCTCTCTCCCTTCCTCCCTTTCTTCCGCTCCCCTCCCGTTCTCTCCCCTAGCCTGAACAATCATTCTTATTTAGATATTATTCTTCAGACAATCAAAATAGTCCCTCCTAATTTTGTAAATTTTCCAAATTGGGAGGATAATTTTAATATTTAGGGAAGACAATCTATATTTTAGATATATTTGTAACAATGTAGTTATCTTGCTGTTCCTCTTATTTTATTTGTGCATACGCTATATTCTATGTATTATACACTGTGATGTTTCCTATTACTGTACAGCACACTATACAAAATGCTTTCTCCAAAATAAATAAAAAAAGCTAGCTGCTTACCCCAAAAATGAATTCTGATGAGTTTAAGAAAACTTGCTTCGGGAGAACATTTTTCAGCCATTAGGTATACATGAGTTCCGTTAATATAGTTCCCTTTTCCTCTGTAAAGTATTAAAATAGAAATTGCAAATATATTTGTGAATATGTGGGAGGAATTATTTCTCATTGCACAGACCACATGTTATAGAAGCAAAATGAGTACTGAATAGGATTTCTTTTTACCTTGCATACCAATAGATCATGTATTTAGACAATAAAAGCTCAATTCCTTGTCATTCTGTTTTTTGTTTTTTGTTCCTCCCAGAAGTCTTATTTTAGCTCTGGGAAAAAATTAAGGCAGACTTTGTATATGAGAAATAAAATATTGAGGCTGACAATCCTAGTTTAAGTGGATGCTCTACAGATGCAGAGGAAGATTTCGAATATGCTCTAGACAAGCAATGCAAAAACTATTCTCTCACAGATCAATAAGCTGCAGTAAACACATTGTTAAATGACTGAATCTCTGTATAACATTCATGGAAAACTATATGCCATTAGATTAACTTGCCAGGAAGCTAGTCAAGCATGGGAATGTATGTATCCATGTGAAATAGAAGCACACAAGCACATTCACATACATAAATAATTTCTTAAATATATTCTACACCAAAGTAAAATTTTCTCGCAAACCTTTCTTAATTTTAGTTATGGAATAATAATTACACTTCTTGTTTCCTTTCCTTCTGCTTCAAGAAAAAACAATAACAAAGTTGTAAGTGAAAACCACTTTAATTCATCATTCTCTCTCTCTCTCTCTCTCTCTCTCTCTCTCTCTCTCTCTCTCTCTCTCTCTCTCTCTCTCTCTCTCTTTCTTTCTTTCTTTCTTTCTTCCTTCCTAAATAATGCATGACATGCTATCAAACTCACAGGGAAGAAAAATCACATCAGAGTGGAATTTGGAAAACATTAGAGCAAACTGATATGAACGCCGATTTTTGCTGTCATCTGAGACCTTAGATTGCTCAGTTCAACAGATGGCTATTGCATGAAATTAAAACAATGTTCTTTCTGTTGCTCAACCTGGGAAACAATCAGGCAATTCAGAGGAACAGAGACAGTTGATGACCCATCTTGTCGTTCTAGACAGGCTCATCCTACTCTTGCCAGCAGAGAGGGACTACTACAAATCCCATCAGTCAAAGAACTCCGATTGTCAGGCTCCAGAAGATCCTTCAAAGGGTAGTGCCCACTTTTTGAAACATCATACCCTCTAGGTAAGATCTGTCCCACCCTCCTATCCTTCTGCAGGATCCTGAAGACCTGGTTCTGCCAGTTGGCTTGGGTACCCAGTGGGTAAGTACTTCCCTGGAGGTGGCTGCTGGGTTAGTCTCTGCTCTCTAGCTATAGAGCTCTGCCCACCAGAACAGCTAGACACAAGGACAGTTTTTCCCCAAAAACCATCACTCTGCTAAACAAATAATTCCCTTAACACTGTTTAATTATTACAAAGTCTGCACTACTATTACTATTAATCTGCCCATCACTCCTTATCACCCATCCGCTCCCACTTGTTACTATATGACTGTAACTTTGTCACTTGTCTCCCTACAATTTATATTGACTGTTTCCTAGTATGATTTGATTTCTTATTGTACCCTATGACTATTATTAAGTGTTAACAGATAACAGATAATCAGAGTTGGAAGGGACCTTGTAGGTCATCTAGTCCAACCCCCCACCCAAGCGGGAGACCCTACACCATTTCTGACAAATGGCAGTCCAATATCTTCTTGAAAGTCTCAAGTGATGGCACTTCCACAACTTCCAAGGGCAAGCTGTTCCACTGGTTGATTGTTCTCACTATCAGAAAGTTTCTCCTCATTTCCAGGTTAAATCTCTCCTTGTTCAGTTTCCATCCATTATTCTTGTCTGGCCTACAGGAGCTTTAGAAAACAGCTTGACCCCTTCCTCCCTGTGGCAGCCCCTCAAATATTGGAAGACCGCTATCATGTCTTCCCTGGTCCTTCTCTTTACTAGACTAGCCAAGCCCAGTTCCTGCAATAGTTCGTTGTATGTTTTAGCCTCTGGTCCCCTAATCATCCTGGTTGCTCTTCTCTGTACTTTTCTAGAGTCTCAACATCTTTTTTATAATGTGGTGAGCAAAACTGGATGCAGTACTCTAGGTGTGGTCTTACTAAGGCTTTATAGAGTGGTATTAGTACTTCCCTTGATCTTTATTGTATCCCTCTGTTTATACAACTTAGGATTGCATTAGCTTTTTTGGCAGCTGCTGCACACTGCTGGCTCATATTTAGCTGGTTGTCCACTAAGACCAAGATCCCTCTCACAGTTACTGCTATTGAGCCTGGTTTCACCCAGTCTATATGTGTACTTTTGGTTTTTCTTGCCAGTGTAGGACTTTACTTTTCTCTACATTGAATTTCATTTTACTAGATATGGCCCAATGTTCTAGTCTGTCAAGGTCCATCTGGATCTTGAGCCTATCTTCTTGGGTGTTAGCTATTCCTGACAGCTTGGTATCATCTGCAAATTTGGTAAGTTCTCCTTCTATTCCCTCATCTAAGTCATTAATGAAGATATTAAAGAGTACTGGGCCTAAGACAGAACCACTGTTTACTTCCCTCCATGTAGACTTAGACCCAATAAGGACTACTCATTGAGTACGGTTTGCCAGCCAGTTGCGAATCCATCTAGTGGTGGTGCTATCTATTCCACTTTTTTCTAGCTTACTAAGAAGTAGGTTGTGGTCTACTTTGTCGAATGCCTTGCTGAAATCTAAATATATTATGTCCACAGTATTTTGCTGGTCTACTAATTTAGTCACTGTGCTGAAGAATGAAATAAGATTGGTTTGGCATGATCTGTTTTTAACAAACCCGTGCTGACTGCTAGTTATTACTTTACTTGTTTCTAGATGTTGGCAGATTTGTTTTTTTTATTATCTTTTCCAGTGTCTTCCCAGGTATTGATGTTAGGCTGATTGGTCTGTAGTCAGCTGGGTCTGTTTTTTTTTTCCTTTTTTGAAGATGGGAACCACATCAGCTCTTTTCCAGTCCTCTGGTAGTTCCCCGGTGCTCCAGGATTTTTGAAAGATATGGTGCAGTGGTTCTGAGATGACCTCTGCCAGCTCCTTTAAAACTCTCTGATGTAATCCATCAGGCCCCAGTGATTTGTTTTCATCAAGATCAGACAGATGTTCTCTCACTATTTTTTTTGCTTATTTATTATTATTATTTTAACTTTTATTTCTGGTCTGTCTTTTACAGTTATGTTTTTGGTGGGTTGAGCTATAGTTTCTTTTTGCGTGAAGACAGAGGCAAAGAATGAGTTAAGCAGTTCTGCTTTCTCTCTGTTGCCTGTTGTACCTTGTGACTCTTGACTAATAATGTTTCTTTTCTTTTATGTACACTAAGAACATTTGCACCAAGACAAATTCCTTGTGTATTCAATCACACCTAGCCAATAAAAGAATTCTAATTCTAATTCTAAACATCCATCTTTATCATATTGATGTATTCTTATTGTTTTTTTTTTCAGTGTTTATTTTATTCTATTATTTTACTTCTATTTTGTTTACATTCCTCTCATTTCTTCCTTTTTATTGTTGTCAGCTCCTAGAATAGTCCCATGGCGACATAGGTGGCAAATAAATAAATAATAAATCAATCAATAAAAAGTCCAATAGTAACAGCTACTGTGTTTTACAAAGGAGGTTGCATTGCTTTGCAGCTCAGTTTGAGTGCTTTGGATACAGTGTAGTTTAAAAAAGAAGTATTAACTGACATATGACTTTTGCTCAAGTCTGTAAGATAAATAGTGGAAAAAAGTCTTCTTGATTCAATTAGGCATTTTCATATATGTGTGATATATATGAGCTATATGTCAGACAAACAGGTTATAGTCTTGGATTTCTTAAATCATATGTGAATATATGATATATGATCATATGAGTGATATACAGTGTGATATTCAAATTTTTTTTTTTACTACCGGTTCTGTGGGCGTGGCTTGGTGGGCGTGGCAGGGGAAGGATACTGTAAAATCCCCAGTCAGGGGTAGTATTTGCCAGTTCTCCAAACTACTCAAAATTTCTGCTACCGGTTCTCCAGAACTGGTCAGAACCTGCTGAATACCACCTCTGCCAAGACTGCACCAACTTTCTTGGCAGTTGCAGAATACTGCTGGATCATTACTTTAGATGTATTCCATCAGGACAGCTGGAGTTTTGTACATGTGTATTAGCTTTTTGCTAAGGGCAGAATCCTACATTTCTAGTCCAGTCTTAAGCACAAAAACAAAGTGGTTGATTTTTGAGAAGTCATTGGCTCAGTTCTTAGGAAGAATGGCAAACAGCAGATGTTCCTAAGAAAACTTCATGAACTTCTTAAGAATCAAAACTGACTTGAGCATAATTGTGTATATGCACAGAGAAACATCATTGGCCATCCACGACTGGCCTTGATTTGAAGTACAAATCAAACACTGGTGTTGAATCCATCTGTGTTTACGTTCTTACAGGTAGTCCTTGACTTACAATCATTTGTTTAACAACTGTTTGAACAGTGATGAACTAAGTGAGTTACAACCTGTTTCTTGCACTTATGATTGTCACAGTGTTCCCATGGTCACATGATCAAAACTTGAGTGTTTGGCAACTGGCATGTGTTTAACTGGTTGCAGAATCCTGAGGTCACCTGATTACCATTTGTGACTT